>NC_135427.1:22037685-22337685 GCF_051991245.1 Festucalex cinctus
CCACTTGCAATCCTGACATATTTGAAATATGTTGACCAATCACATTGTGATGACCTCAAATGGAAACACTATTGCTATTTTTCTTTTCATAAGTGCTTCCTTTTGGGGTTGTCTAGGCTGTGAGTTTTTTTCTGCAGACAGCTGATAACCATCACATGAATTGACAACGATTCTAGCCCATTCATTGAGTGTGAGGACTGCAATGTGTTCAAGGACCTATTGTACGCATGGAAGGCGGGGTTGAGTTGCATTTGCCAATATCTGTATTAAAAGTAGTTATTGCATGCTGCATATCTTCTCCACTTTAGGAACTTTGGCAAGGCAGGAATGATACATTAAAAACTGGACAATCCTCAACGGAAGGAAGACGCTCCCTCCCAGTCTGTTTCATTGAACCAACCTGAGCACTGCCTTGAGTTTGAGGAATAGTAAGTGCTACTTGTTGGGGCAGTCATACAGACATGATCGACATGAAATGTCTACACATTGACGTGACATTAGAAATCATATCGGAGGAACAAACTCTTTTCTTTGAATCTGTCAGCAAGATTGCTCAAACATAAGCACTCAATTGTGTTCAGAGAACAGTAAGTGCTTCTTGTTGGGGTAGTTCTGGTGACTTTTCATATGACGGTTGGTCAAATTTGATGATCTCAAATCATGATCATCTCAATTAGAGGAGTTAACAGTTTTCCTGTTTTAAAATTTTTAGCTTTTTGGGGTCCATCCAGGATGACATTTTCAGCATCCATTTGCGGTCACATTAGGTTCTCACTCTATATTTGTCAGTATTACAACCCAAACAAACGTACTGCCTGGAATGTTCACTGCAGTAAGTGCTATTGTTGGGGTAGTGTTGCTGCAGCAACGTACGTCTTTAGGAAATGGCAGGAACACGACTCCCAGATTTTTGTGGCCCCTACATAAGCAATAGCAAAATGTTCAATGGAGTTGGCTACTTTTTGGTTCCTCTTGCAATCCTGACATATTTGAAATATGTTGACCAATCACATTGTGATGACCTCAATTGGAAACACCATTGTTATTTTTCTTTTCATAAGTGCTTCCTTTTGGGGTTGTCTCGGATGTGAGTTTTTTTCTGCAGACAGCTGATAACCATCACATGAATTGACAATGATTCTAGCCCATTCATTGAGTGGGAGGACTGCAATGTGTTCAAGGACCTATTGTACGCATGGAAGGCGGGGTTGAGTTGCATTTGCCAATATCTGTATTAAAAGTAGTTATTGCATGCTGCATATCTTCTCCACTTTAGGAACTTTGGCAAGGCAGGAATGATACATTAAAAACAGGACAATCCTCAACGGAAGGAAGACGCTCCCTCCCAGTCTGTTTCATTGACCCAACCTGAGCACTGCCTTGAGTTTCAGGAATAGTAAGTGCTACTTGTTGGGGCAGTCATACAGACATGATCAGCATGAAATGTCTACACATTGACGTGACATTAGCAATCATATCGGAGGAACAAACTCTTTCTTTGAATCTGTCAGCAAGATTGCTCAAACATAAGCACTCACTTGTGTTCAGAGAACAGTAAGTGCTTCTTGTTGGGGTAGTTCTGGTGACTTTTCATATGACGGTTGGTCAAATTTGATGATCTCAAATCATGATCTTCTTAAATAGAGGAGTTAACAGTGTTCCTGTTTTAAAAATTTTAGCCTTTTGGGGTCCAACCAGGATGACATTTTCAGCATCCATTTGCGGTCACATTAGGTTCTCACTCTATATTTGTCAGTATTACAACCCAAACAAACGTACTGCTTGGAATTTTCTCTGCAGTAAGTGCTATTGTTGGGGTAGTGTTGCTGCAGCAACGTACGTCTTTAGGAAATGGAAGGAACACGACTCCCAGATTTTTGTGGCCCCTACATAAGCAATAGCTAAATGTTCAATGGAGTAGGCTACTTTTTGGTTCCTCTTGCAATCCTGACATATTTGAAATATGTTGACCAATCACATTGTGATGACCTCAAATGGAAACACCATTGTTATTTTTCTTTTCATAAGTGCTTCCTTTTGGGGTTGTCTCGGCTGTGAGTTTTTTTCTGCAGATAGCTGCTCACACTGATAATGACCACATGAATTGACAATGATTCTAGCCCATTCATTGAGTGGGAGGACTGCAATGTGTTCAAGGACCTATTGTACGCATGGAAGGCGGGGTTGAGTTGCATTTGCCAATATCTGTATTAAAAGTAGTTATTGCATGCTGCATATCTTCTCCACTTTAGGAACTATGGCAAGGCAGGAATGATACATTAAAAACTGGACAATCCTCAACGGAAGGAAGACGCTCCCTCCCAGTCTGTTTCATTGACCCAACCTGAGCACTGCCTTGAGTTTCAGGAATAGTAAGTGCTACTTGTTGGGGCAGTCATACAGACATGATCAGCATGAAATGTCTACACATTGACGTGACATTAGCAATCATATCGGAGGAACAAACTCTTTCTTTGAATCTGTCAGTAAGATTGCTCAAACATAAGCACTCACTTGTGTTCAGAGAACAGTAAGTGCTTCTTGTTGGGGTAGTTCTGGTGACTTTTCATACGACGGTTGGTCAAATTTGATGATCTCAAATCATGATCATCTCAAATAGAGGAGTTAACAGTTTTCCTGTTTTAAAAATTTTAGCCTATTGGGGTCCATCCAGGATGACATTTTCAGCATCCATTTGCGGTCACATTAGGTTCTCACTCTATATTTGTCAGTATTACAACCCAAACAAACGTACTGCCTGGAATTTTCACTGCAGTGAGTGTTATTGTTGGGGTAGTGTTGCTGCAGCAATGTACATCTTTAGGAAATGGCAGGAACACGACTCCCAGATTTTTGTGGCCCCTACATAAGCAATAGCTAAATGTTCAATGGAGTAGGCTACTTTTTGGTTCCACTTGCAATCCTGACATATTTGAAATATGATGACCAATCACATTGTGATGACCTCAAATGGAAACACCATTGTTATTTTTCTTTTCATAAGTGCTTCCTTTTGGGGTTGTCTCGGCTGTGAGTTTTTTTCTGCAGATAGCTGCTCACACTGATAATGACCACATGAATGGACAATGATTCTAGCCCATTCATTGAGTGGGAGGACTGCAATGTGTTCAAGGACCTATTGTACGCATGGAAGGCGGGGTTGAGTTGCATTTGCCAATATCTGTATTAAAAGTTGTTATTGCATGCTGCATATCTTCTCCACTTTAGGAACTTTGGCAAGGCAGGAATGATACATTAAAAACTGGACAATCCTCAACGGAAGGAAGACGCTCCCTCCCAGTCTGTTTCATTGACCCAACCTGAGCACTGCCTTGAGTTTGAGGAATAGTAAGTGCTACTTGTTGGGGCAGTCATACAGACATGATCAACATGAAATGTCTACACATTGACGTGACATTAGTAATCATATCGGAGGAACAAACTCTTTTCTTTGAATCTGTCAGCAAGATTGCTCAAACATAAGCACTCACTTGTGTTCAGAGAACACTAAGTGCTTCTTGTTGGGGTAGTTCTGGTGACTTTTCATATGACGGTTGGTCAAATTTGATGATCTCAAATCATGATCTTCTCAAATAGAGGAGTTAACAGTGTTCCTGTTTTAAAAATTTTTGCCTTTTGGGGTCCATCCAGGATGACATTTTCAGCATCCATTTGCGGTCACATTAGGTTCTCACTCTATATTTGTCAGTATTACAACCCAAACAAACGTACTGCCTGGAATTTTCACTGCAGTGAGTGTTATTGTTGGGGTAGTGTTGCTGCAGCAATGTACGTCTTTAGGAAATGGCAGGAACACGACTCCCAGATTTTTGTGGCCCCTACATAAGCAATAGCTAAATGTTCAATTGAGTAGGCTACTTTTTGGTTCCACTTGCAATCCTGACATATTTGAAATATGTTGACCAATCACATTGTGATGACCTCAAATGGAAACACCATTGTTATTTTTCTTTTCATAAGTGCTTCCTTTTGGGGTTGTCTCGGAGCTGTGAGTTTTTTTCTGCAGACAGCTGATAACCATCACATGAATTGACAACGATTCTAGCCCATTCATTGAGTGTGAGGACTGCAATGTGTTCAAGGACCTATTGTACGCATGGAAGGCGGGGTTGAGTTTCATTGGCCAATATCTTTATTAAAAGTAGTTATTGCATGCTGCATATCTTCTCCACTTTAGGAACTTTGGCAAGGCAGGAATGATACATTAAAAACTGGACAATCCTCAACGGAAGGAAGACGCTCCCTCCCAGTCTGTTTCATTGACCCAACCTGAGCACTGCCTTGATTTTCAGGAATAGTAAGTGCTACTTGTTGGGGCAGTCATACAGACATGATCAGCATGAAATGTCTACACATTGACATGACATTAGCAATCATATCGGAGGAACAAACTCTTTCTTTGAATCTGTCAGCAAGATTGCTCAAACATAAGCACTCACTTGTGTTCAGAGAACAGTAAGTGCTTCTTGTTGGGGTAGTTCTGGTGACTTTTCATACGACGGTTGGTCAAATTTGATGATCTCAAATCATGATCTTCTCAAATAGAGGAGTTAACAGTGTTCCTGTTTTAAAAATTTTAGCCTTTTGGGGTCCATCCAGGATGACATTTTCAGCATCCATTTGCGGTCACATTAGGTTCTCACTCTATATTTGTCAGTATTACAACCCAAACAAACGTACTGCCTGGAATTTTCACTGCAGTGAGTGTTATTGTTGGGGTAGTGTTGCTGCAGCAATGTACGTCTTTAGGAAATGGCAGGAACACGACTCCCAGATTTTTGTGGCCCCTACATAAGCAATAGCTAAATGTTCAATGGAGTAGGCTACTTTTTGGTTCCACTTGCAATCCTGACATATTTGAAATATGTTGACCAATCACATTGTGATGACCTCAAATGGAAACACTATTGCTATTTTTCTTTTCATAAGTGCTTCCTTTTGGGGTTGTCTCGGCTGTGAGTTTTTTTCTGCAGACAGCTGATAACCATCACATGAATTGACAACGATTCTAGCCCATTCATTGAGTGTGAGGACTGCAATGTGTTCAAGGACCTATTGTACGCATGGAAGGCGGGGTTGAGTTTCATTGGCCAATATCTTTATTAAAAGTAGTTATTGCATGCTGCATATCTTCTCCACTTTAGGAACTTTGGCAAGGCAGGAATGATACATTAAAAACTGGACAATCCTCAACGGAAGGAAGACGCTCCCTCCCAGTCTGTTTCATTGAACCAACCTGAGCACTGCCTTGAGTTTGAGGAATAGTAAGTGCTACTTGTTGGGGCAGTCATACAGACATGATCAACATGAAATGTCTACACATTGACGTGACATTAGAAATCATATCGGAGGAACAAACTCTTTTCTTTGAATCTGTCAGCAAGATTGCTCAAACATAAGCACTCAATTGTGTTCAGAGAACAGTAAGTGCTTCTTGTTGGGGTAGTTCTGGTGACTTTTCATATGACGGTTGGTCAAATTTGATGATCTCAAATCATGATCATCTCAATTAGAGGAGTTAACAGTTTTCCTGTTTTAAAAATTTTAGCTTTTTGGGGTCCATCCAGGATGACATTTTCAGCATCCATTTGCGGTCACATTAGGTTCTCACTCTATATTTGTCAGTATTACAACCCAAACAAACGTACTGCCTGGAATTTTCACTGCAGTAAGTGCTATTGTTGGGGTAGTGTTGCTGCAGCAACGTACGTCTTTAGGAAATGGCAGGAACACGACTCCCAGATTTTTGTGGCCCCTACATAAGCAATAGCAAAATGTTCAATGGAGTTGGCTACTTTTTGGTTCCTCTTGCAATCCTGACATATTTGAAATATGTTGACCAATCACATTGTGATGACCTCAATTGGAAACACCATTGTTATTTTTCTTTTCATAAGTGCTTCCTTTTGGGGTTGTCTCGGATGTGAGTTTTTTTCTGCAGACAGCTGATAACCATCACATGAATTGACAATGATTCTAGCCCATTCATTGAGTGGGAGGACTGCAATGTGTTCAAGGACCTATTGTACGCATGGAAGGCGGGGTTGAGTTGCATTTGCCAATATCTGTATTAAAAGTAGTTATTGCATGCTGCATATCTTCTCCACTTTAGGAACTTTGGCAAGGCAGGAATGATACATTAAAAACTGGACAATCCTCAACGGAAGGAAGACGCTCCCTCCCAGTCTGTTTCATTGACCCAACCTGAGCACTGCCTTGAGTTTCAGGAATAGTAAGTGCTACTTGTTGGGGCAGTCATACAGACATGATCAGCATGAAATGTCTACACATTGACGTGACATTAGCAATCATATCGGAGGAACAAACTCTTTCTTTGAATCTGTCAGCAA
This sequence comes from Festucalex cinctus, assembly GCF_051991245.1. Classification (NCBI taxonomy): domain Eukaryota; kingdom Metazoa; phylum Chordata; class Actinopteri; order Syngnathiformes; family Syngnathidae; genus Festucalex; species Festucalex cinctus. The sequence continues at coordinate 22,044,057 of NC_135427.1, forward strand.
GATTGCTCAAACATAAGCACTCACTTGTGTTCAGAGAACAGTAAGTGCTTCTTGTTGGGGTAGTTCTGGTGACTTTTCATACGACGGTTGGTCAAATTTGATGATCTCAAATCATGATCATCTCAAATAGAGGAGTTAACAGTTATCCTGTTTTAAAAATTTTAGCCTATTGGGGTCCATCCAGGATGACATTTTCAGCATCCATTTGCGGTCACATTAGGTTCTCACTCTATATTTGTCAGTATTACAACCCAAACAAACGTACTGCCTGGAATTTTCACTGCAGTGAGTGTTATTGTTGGGGTAGTGTTGCTGCAGCAATGTACGTCTTTAGGAAATGGCAGGAACACGACTCCCAGATTTTTGTGGCCCCTACATAAGCAATAGCTAAATGTTCAATGGAGTAGGCTACTTTTTGGTTCCACTTGCAATCCTAACATATTTGAAATATGTTGACCAATCACATTGTGATGACCTCAAATGGAAACACCATTGTTATTTTTCTTTTCATAAGTGCTTCCTTTTGGGGTTGTCTCGGCTGTGAGTTTTTTTCTGCAGACAGCTGATAACCATCACATGAATTGACAATGATTCTAGCCCATTCATTGAGTGTGAGGACTGCAATGTGTTCAAGGACCTATTGTACGCATGGAAGGCGTGGTTGAGTTTCATTGGCCAATATCTTTATTAAAAGTTGTTATTGCATGCTGCATATCTTCTCCACTTTAGGAACTTTGGCAAGGCAGGAATGATACATTAAAAACTGGACAATCCTCAACGGAAGGAAGACGCTCCCTCCCAGTCTGTTTCATTGACCCAACCTGAGCACTGCCTTGAGTTTCAGGAATAGTAAGTGCTACTTGTTGGGGCAGTCATACAGACATGATCAACATGAAATGTCTACACATTGACGTGACATTAGCAATCATATCGGAGGAACAAACTCTTTCTTTGAATCTGTGAGCAAGATTGCTCAAACATAAGCACTCACTTGTGTTCAGAGAAAAGTAAGTGTTTCTTGTTGGGGTAGTTCTGGTGACTTTTCATATGACGGTTGGTCAAATTTGATGATCTCAAATCATGATCTTCTCAAATAGAGGAGTTAACAGTTTTCCTGTTTTAAAAATTTTAGCCTTTTGGGGTCCATCCAGGATGACATTTTCAGCATCCATTTGCGGTCACATTAGGTTCTCACTCTATATTTGTCAGTATTACAACCCAAACAAACGTACTGCCTGGAATTTTCACTGCAGTGAGTGTTATTGTTGGGGTAGTGTTGCTGCAGCAATGTACGTCTTTAGGAAATGGCAGGAACACGACTCCCAGATTTTTGTGGCCCCTACATAAGCAATAGCTAAATGTTCAATGGAGTAGGCTACTTTTTGGTTCCACTTGCAATCCTGACATATTTGAAATATGATGACCAATCACATTGTGATGACCTCAAATGGAAACACCATTGTTATTTTTCTTTTCATAAGTGCTTCCTTTTGGGGTTGTCTCGGCTGTGAGTTTTTTTCTGCAGATAGCTGCTCACACTGATAACGACCACATGAATTGACAATGATTCTAGCCCATTCATTGAGTGGGAGGACTGCAATGTGTTCAAGGACCTATTGTACGCATGGAAGGCGGGGTTGAGTTGCATTTGCCAATATCTGTATTAAAAGTAGTTATTGCATGCTGCATAACTTCTTCACTTTAGGAACTTTGGCAAGGCAGGAATGATACATTAAAAACTGGACAATCCTCAACGGAAGGAAGACGCTCCCTCCCAGTCTGTTTCATTGAACCAACCTGAGCACTGCCTTGAGTTTGAGGAATAGTAAGTGCTACTTGTTGGGGCAGTCATACAGACATGATCGACATGAAATGTCTACACATTGACGTGACATTAGAAATCATATCGGAGGAACAAACTCTTTTCTTTGAATCTGTCAGCAAGATTGCTCAAACATAAGCACTCAATTGTGTTCAGAGAACAGTAAGTGCTTCTTGTTGGGGTAGTTCTGGTGACTTTTCATATGACGGTTGGTCAAATTTGATGATCTCAAATCATGATCATCTCAATTAGAGGAGTTAACAGTTTTCCTGTTTTAAAATTTTTAGCTTTTTGGGGTCCATCCAGGATGACATTTTCAGCATCCATTTGCGGTCACATTAGGTTCTCACTCTATATTTGTCAGTATTACAACCCAAACAAACGTACTGCCTGGAATGTTCACTGCAGTAAGTGCTATTGTTGGGGTAGTGTTGCTGCAGCAACGTACGTCTTTAGGAAATGGCAGGAACACGACTCCCAGATTTTTGTGGCCCCTACATAAGCAATAGCAAAATGTTCAATGGAGTTGGCTACTTTTTGGTTCCTCTTGCAATCCTGACATATTTGAAATATGTTGACCAATCACATTGTGATGACCTCAATTGGAAACACCATTGTTATTTTTCTTTTCATAAGTGCTTCCTTTTGGGGTTGTCTCGGATGTGAGTTTTTTTCTGCAGACAGCTGATAACCATCACATGAATTGACAATGATTCTAGCCCATTCATTGAGTGGGAGGACTGCAATGTGTTCAAGGACCTATTGTACGCATGGAAGGCGGGGTTGAGTTGCATTTGCCAATATCTGTATTAAAAGTAGTTATTGCATGCTGCATATCTTCTCCACTTTAGGAACTTTGGCAAGGCAGGAATGATACATTAAAAACAGGACAATCCTCAACGGAAGGAAGACGCTCCCTCCCAGTCTGTTTCATTGACCCAACCTGAGCACTGCCTTGAGTTTCAGGAATAGTAAGTGCTACTTGTTGGGGCAGTCATACAGACATGATCAGCATGAAATGTCTACACATTGACGTGACATTAGCAATCATATCGGAGGAACAAACTCTTTCTTTGAATCTGTCAGCAAGATTGCTCAAACATAAGCACTCACTTGTGTTCAGAGAACAGTAAGTGCTTCTTGTTGGGGTAGTTCTGGTGACTTTTCATATGACGGTTGGTCAAATTTGATGATCTCAAATCATGATCTTCTTAAATAGAGGAGTTAACAGTGTTCCTGTTTTAAAAATTTTAGCCTTTTGGGGTCCAACCAGGATGACATTTTCAGCATCCATTTGCGGTCACATTAGGTTCTCACTCTATATTTGTCAGTATTACAACCCAAACAAACGTACTGCTTGGAATTTTCGCTGCAGTAAGTGCTATTGTTGGGGTAGTGTTGCTGCAGCAACGTACGTCTTTAGGAAATGGAAGGAACACGACTCCCAGATTTTTGTGGCCCCTACATAAGCAATAGCTAAATGTTCAATGGAGTAGGCTACTTTTTGGTTCCTCTTGCAATCCTGACATATTTGAAATATGTTGACCAATCACATTGTGATGACCTCAAATGGAAACACCATTGTTATTTTTCTTTTCATAAGTGCTTCCTTTTGGGGTTGTCTCGGCTGTGAGTTTTTTTCTGCAGATAGCTGCTCACACTGATAATGACCACATGAATTGACAATGATTCTAGCCCATTCATTGAGTGGGAGGACTGCAATGTGTTCAAGGACCTATTGTACGCATGGAAGGCGGGGTTGAGTTGCATTTGCCAATATCTGTATTAAAAGTAGTTATTGCATGCTGCATATCTTCTCCACTTTAGGAACTATGGCAAGGCAGGAATGATACATTAAAAACTGGACAATCCTCAACGGAAGGAAGACGCTCCCTCCCAGTCTGTTTCATTGACCCAACCTGAGCACTGCCTTGAGTTTCAGGAATAGTAAGTGCTACTTGTTGGGGCAGTCATACAGACATGATCAGCATGAAATGTCTACACATTGACGTGACATTAGCAATCATATCGGAGGAACAAACTCTTTCTTTGAATCTGTCAGTAAGATTGCTCAAACATAAGCACTCACTTGTGTTCAGAGAACAGTAAGTGCTTCTTGTTGGGGTAGTTCTGGTGACTTTTCATACGACGGTTGGTCAAATTTGATGATCTCAAATCATGATCATCTCAAATAGAGGAGGTAACAGTTTTCCTGTTTTAAAAATTTTAGCCTATTGGGGTCCATCCAGGATGACATTTTCAGCATCCATTTGCGGTCACATTAGGTTCTCACTCTATATTTGTCAGTATTACAACCCAAACAAACGTACTGCCTGGAATTTTCACTGCAGTGAGTGTTATTGTTGGGGTAGTGTTGCTGCAGCAATGTACATCTTTAGGAAATGGCAGGAACACGACTCCCAGATTTTTGTGGCCCCTACATAAGCAATAGCTAAATGTTCAATGGAGTAGGCTACTTTTTGGTTCCACTTGCAATCCTGACATATTTGAAATATGATGACCAATCACATTGTGATGACCTCAAATGGAAACACCATTGTTATTTTTCTTTTCATAAGTGCTTCCTTTTGGGGTTGTCTCGGCTGTGAGTTTTTTTCTGCAGATAGCTGCTCACACTGATAATGACCACATGAATGGACAATGATTCTAGCCCATTCATTGAGTGGGAGGACTGCAATGTGTTCAAGGACCTATTGTACGCATGGAAGGCGGGGTTGAGTTGCATTTGCCAATATCTGTATTAAAAGTTGTTATTGCATGCTGCATATCTTCTCCACTTTAGGAACTTTGGCAAGGCAGGAATGATACATTAAAAACTGGACAATCCTCAACGGAAGGAAGACGCTCCCTCCCAGTCTGTTTCATTGACCCAACCTGAGCACTGCCTTGAGTTTGAGGAATAGTAAGTGCTACTTGTTGGGGCAGTCATACAGACATGATCAACATGAAATGTCTACACATTGACGTGACATTAGTAATCATATCGGAGGAACAAACTCTTTTCTTTGAATCTGTCAGCAAGATTGCTCAAACATAAGCACTCACTTGTGTTCAGAGAACACTAAGTGCTTCTTGTTGGGGTAGTTCTGGTGACTTTTCATATGACGGTTGGTCAAATTTGATGATCTCAAATCATGATCTTCTCAAATAGAGGAGTTAACAGTGTTCCTGTTTTAAAAATTTTTGCCTTTTGGGGTCCATCCAGGATGACATTTTCAGCATCCATTTGCGGTCACATTAGGTTCTCACTCTATATTTGTCAGTATTACAACCCAAACAAACGTACTGCCTGGAATTTTCACTGCAGTGAGTGTTATTGTTGGGGTAGTGTTGCTGCAGCAATGTACGTCTTTAGGAAATGGCAGGAACACGACTCCCAGATTTTTGTGGCCCCTACATAAGCAATAGCTAAATGTTCAATTGAGTAGGCTACTTTTTGGTTCCACTTGCAATCCTGACATATTTGAAATATGATGACCAATCACATTGTGATGACCTCAAATGGAAACACCATTGTTATTTTTCTTTTCATAAGTGCTTCCTTTTGGGGTTGTCTCGGAGCTGTGAGTTTTTTTCTGCAGACAGCTGATAACCATCACATGAATTGACAACGATTCTAGCCCATTTATTGAGTGTGAGGACTGCAATGTGTTCAAGGACCTATTGTACGCATGGAAGGCGGGGTTGAGTTGCATTTGCCAATATCTGTATTAAAAGTAGTTATTGCATGCTGCATATCTTCTCCACTTTAGGAACTTTGGCAAGGCAGGAATGATACATTAAAAACTGGACAATCCTCAACGGAAGGAAGACGCTCCCTCCCAGTCTGTTTCATTGACCCAACCTGAGCACTGCCTTGATTTTCAGGAATAGTAAGTGCTACTTGTTGGGGCAGTCATACAGACATGATCAGCATGAAATGTCTACACATTGACATGACATTAGCAATCATATCGGAGGAACAAACTCTTTCTTTGAATCTGTCAGCAAGATTGCTCAAACATAAGCACTCACTTGTGTTCAGAGAACAGTAAGTGCTTCTTGTTGGGGTAGTTCTGGTGACTTTTCATACGACGGTTGGTCAAATTTGATGATCTCAAATCATGATCATCTCAAATAGAGGAGTTAACAGTTATCCTGTTTTAAAAATTTTAGCCTATTGGGGTCCATCCAGGATGACATTTTCAGCATCCATTTGCGGTCACATTAGGTTCTCACTCTATATTTGTCAGTATTACAACCCAAACAAACGTACTGCCTGGAATTTTCACTGCAGTGAGTGTTATTGTTGGGGTAGTGTTGCTGCAGCAATGTACGTCTTTAGGAAATGGCAGGAACACGACTCCCAGATTTTTGTGGCCCCTACATAAGCAATAGCTAAATGTTCAATGGAGTAGGCTACTTTTTGGTTCCACTTGCAATCCTAACATATTTGAAATATGTTGACCAATCACATTGTGATGACCTCAAATGGAAACACCATTGTTATTTTTCTTTTCATAAGTGCTTCCTTTTGGGGTTGTCTCGGCTGTGAGTTTTTTTCTGCAGACAGCTGATAACCATCACATGAATTGACAATGATTCTAGCCCATTCATTGAGTGTGAGGACTGCAATGTGTTCAAGGACCTATTGTACGCATGGAAGGCGTGGTTGAGTTTCATTGGCCAATATCTTTATTAAAAGTTGTTATTGCATGCTGCATATCTTCTCCACTTTAGGAACTTTGGCAAGGCAGGAATGATACATTAAAAACTGGACAATCCTCAACGGAAGGAAGACGCTCCCTCCCAGTCTGTTTCATTGACCCAACCTGAGCACTGCCTTGAGTTTCAGGAATAGTAAGTGCTACTTGTTGGGGCAGTCATACAGACATGATCAGCATGAAATGTCTACACATTGACGTGACATTAGCAATCATATCGGAGGAACAAACTCTTTCTTTGAATCTGTGAGCAAGATTGCTCAAACATAAGCACTCACTTGTGTTCAGAGAAAAGTAAGTGTTTCTTGTTGGGGTAGTTCTGGTGACTTTTCATATGACGGTTGGTCAAATTTGATGATCTCAAATCATGATCTTCTCAAATAGAGGAGTTAACAGTGTTCCTGTTTTAAAAATTTTTGCCTTTTGGGGTCCATCCAGGATGACATTTTCAGCATCCATTTGCGGTCACATTAGGTTCTCACTCTATATTTGTCAGTATTACAACCCAAACAAACATACTGCTTGGAATTTTCGCTGCAGTAAATGCTATTGTTGGGGTAGTGTTGCTGCAGCAACGTACGTCTTTAGGAAATGGCAGGAACACGACTCCCAGATTTTTGTGGCCCCTACATAAGCAATAGCTAAATGTTCAATGGAGTAGGCTACTTTTTGGTTCCACTTGCAATCCTGACATATTTGAAATATGATGACCAATCACATTGTGATGACCTCAAATGGAAACACCATTGTTATTTTTCTTTTCATAAGTGCTTCCTTTTGGGGTTGTCTCGGCTGTGAGTTTTTTTTCTGCAGATAGCTGCTCACACTGATAACGACCACATGAATTGACAATGATTCTAGCCCATTCATTGAGTGGGAGGACTGCAATGTGTTCAAGGACCTATTGTACGCATGGAAGGCGGGGTTGAGTTGCATTTGCCAATATCTGTATTAAAAGTAGTTATTGCATGCTGCATAACTTCTTCACTTTAGGAACTTTGGCAAGGCAGGAATGATACATTAAAAACTGGACAATCCTCAACGGAAGGAAGACGCTCCCTCCCAGTCTGTTTCATTGACCCAACCTGAGCACTGCCTTGAGTTTGAGGAATAGTAAGTGCTACTTGTTGGGGCAGTCATACAGACATGATCAACATGAAATGTCTACACATTGACATGACATTAGCAATCATATCGGAGGAACAAACTCTTTCTTTGAATCTGTCAGCAAGATTGCTCAAACATAAGCACTCACTTGTGTTCAGAGAACAGTAAGTGCTTCTTGTTGGGGTAGTTCTGGTGACTTTTCATACGACGGTTGGTCAAATCTGATGATCTCAAATCATGATCATCTCAAATAGAGGAGTTAACAGTTTTCCTGTTTTAAAAATTTTAGCCTTTTGGGGTCCATCCAGGATGACATTTTCAGCATCCATTTGCGGTCACATTAGGTTCTCACTCTATATTTGTCAGTATTACAACCCAAACAAACGTACTGCCTGGAATTTTCACTGCAGTGAGTGTTATTGTTGGGGTAGTGTTGCTGCAGCAATGTACGTCTTTAGGAAATGGCAGGAACACGACTCCCAGATTTTTGTGGCCCCTACATAAGCAATAGCTAAATGTTCAATTGAGTAGGCTACTTTTTGGTTCCACTTGCAATCCTGACATATTTGAAATATGATGACCAATCACATTGTGATGACCTCAAATGGAAACACCATTGTTATTTTTCTTTTCATAAGTGCTTCCTTTTGGGGTTGTCTCGGCTGTGAGTTTTTTTCTGCAGATAGCTGCTCACACTGATAACGACCACATGAATTGACAATGATTCTAGCCCATTCATTGAGTGGGAGGACTGCAATGTGTTCAAGGACCTATTGTACGCATGGAAGGCGGGGTTGAGTTGCATTTGCCAATATCTGTATTAAAAGTAGTTATTGCATGCTGCATATCTTCTCCACTTTAGGAACTATGGCAAGGCAGGAATGATACATTAAAAACTGGACAATCCTCAACGGAAGGAAGACGCTCCCTCCCAGTCTGTTTCATTGACCCAACCTGAGCACTGCCTTGAGTTTCAGGAATAGTTAGTGCTACTTGTTGGGGCAGTCATACAGACATGATCAGCATGAAATGTCTACACATTGACGTGACATTAGCAATCATATCGGAGGAACAAACTCTTTCTTTGAATCTGTCAGCAAGATTGCTCAAACATAAGCACTCACTTGTGTTCAGAGAACAGTAAGTGCTTCTTGTTGGGGTAGTTCTGGTGACTTTTCATATGACGGTTGGTCAAATTTGATGATCTCAAATCATGATCTTCTCAAATAGAGGAGTTAACAGTGTTCCTGTTTTAAAAATTTTAGCCTTTTGGGGTCCATCCAGGATGACATTTTCAGCATCCATTTGCGGTCACATTAGGTTCTCACTCTATATTTGTCAGTATTACAACCCAAACAAACGTACTGCCTGGAATTTTCACTGCAGTAAGTGCTATTGTTGGGGTAGTGTTGCTGCAGCAACGTACGTCTTTAGGAAATGGCAGGAACACGACTCCCAGATTTTTGTGGCCCCTACATAAGCAATAGCTAAATGTTCAATGGAGTAGGCTACTTTTTGGTTCCACTTGCAATCCTGACATATTTGAAATATGTTGACCAATCACATTGTGATGACCTCAAATGGAAACACTATTGCTATTTTTCTTTTCATAAGTGCTTCCTTTTGGGGTTGTCTCGGCTGTGAGTTTTTTTCTGCAGACAGCTGATAACCATCACATGAATTGACAACGATTCTAGCCCATTCATTGAGTGTGAGGACTGCAATGTGTTCAAGGACCTATTGTACGCATGGAAGGCGGGGTTGAGTTTCATTGGCCAATATCTTTATTAAAAGTAGTTATTGCATGCTGCATATCTTCTCCACTTTAGGAACTTTGGCAAGGCAGGAATGATACATTAAAAACTGGACAATCCTCAACGGAAGGAAGACGCTCCCTCCCAGTCTGTTTCATTGACCCAACCTGAGCACTGCCTTGATTTTCAGGAATAGTAAGTGCTACTTGTTGGGGCAGTCATACAGACATGATCAGCATGAAATGTCTACACATTGACATGACATTAGCAATCATATCGGAGGAACAAACTCTTTCTTTGAATCTGTCAGCAAGATTGCTCAAACATAAGCACTCACTTGTGTTCAGAGAACAGTAAGTGCTTCTTGTTGGGGTAGTTCTGGTGACTTTTCATACGACGGTTGGTCAAATTTGATGATCTCAAATCATGATCTTCTCAAATAGAGGAGTTAACAGTGTTCCTGTTTTAAAAATTTTAGCCTTTTGGGGTCCATCCAGGATGACATTTTCAGCATCCATTTGCGGTCACATTAGGTTCTCACTCTATATTTGTCAGTATTACAACCCAAACAAACGTACTGCCTGGAATTTTCACTGCAGTGAGTGTTATTGTTGGGGTAGTGTTGCTGCAGCAATGTACGTCTTTAGGAAATGGCAGGAACACGACTCCCAGATTTTTGTGGCCCCTACATAAGCAATAGCTAAATGTTCAATGGAGTAGGCTACTTTTTGGTTCCACTTGCAATCCTGACATATTTGAAATATGTTGACCAATCACATTGTGATGACCTCAAATGGAAACACTATTGCTATTTTTCTTTTCATAAGTGCTTCCTTTTGGGGTTGTCTCGGCTGTGAGTTTTTTTCTGCAGACAGCTGATAACCATCACATGAATTGACAACGATTCTAGCCCATTCATTGAGTGTGAGGACTGCAATGTGTTCAAGGACCTATTGTACGCATGGAAGGCGGGGTTGAGTTTCATTGGCCAATATCTTTATTAAAAGTAGTTATTGCATGCTGCATATCTTCTCCACTTTAGGAACTTTGGCAAGGCAGGAATGATACATTAAAAACTGGACAATCCTCAACGGAAGGAAGACGCTCCCTCCCAGTCTGTTTCATTGAACCAACCTGAGCACTGCCTTGAGTTTGAGGAATAGTAAGTGCTACTTGTTGGGGCAGTCATACAGACATGATCAACATGAAATGTCTACACATTGACGTGACATTAGAAATCATATCGGAGGAACAAACTCTTTTCTTTGAATCTGTCAGCAAGATTGCTCAAACATAAGCACTCAATTGTGTTCAGAGAACAGTAAGTGCTTCTTGTTGGGGTAGTTCTGGTGACTTTTCATATGACGGTTGGTCAAATTTGATGATCTCAAATCATGATCATCTCAATTAGAGGAGTTAACAGTTTTCCTGTTTTAAAAATTTTAGCTTTTTGGGGTCCATCCAGGATGACATTTTCAGCATCCATTTGCGGTCACATTAGGTTCTCACTCTATATTTGTCAGTATTACAACCCAAACAAACGTACTGCCTGGAATTTTCACTGCAGTAAGTGCTATTGTTGGGGTAGTGTTGCTGCAGCAACGTACGTCTTTAGGAAATGGCAGGAACACGACTCCCAGATTTTTGTGGCCCCTACATAAGCAATAGCAAAATGTTCAATGGAGTTGGCTACTTTTTGGTTCCTCTTGCAATCCTGACATATTTGAAATATGTTGACCAATCACATTGTGATGACCTCAATTGGAAACACCATTGTTATTTTTCTTTTCATAAGTGCTTCCTTTTGGGGTTGTCTCGGATGTGAGTTTTTTTCTGCAGACAGCTGATAACCATCACATGAATTGACAATGATTCTAGCCCATTCATTGAGTGGGAGGACTGCAATGTGTTCAAGGACCTATTGTACGCATGGAAGGCGGGGTTGAGTTGCATTTGCCAATATCTGTATTAAAAGTAGTTATTGCATGCTGCATATCTTCTCCACTTTAGGAACTTTGGCAAGGCAGGAATGATACATTAAAAACAGGACAATCCTCAACGGAAGGAAGACGCTCCCTCCCAGTCTGTTTCATTGACCCAACCTGAGCACTGCCTTGAGTTTCAGGAATAGTAAGTGCTACTTGTTGGGGCAGTCATACAGACATGATCAGCATGAAATGTCTACACATTGACGTGACATTAGCAATCATATCGGAGGAACAAACTCTTTCTTTGAATCTGTCAGCAAGATTGCTCAAACATAAGCACTCACTTGTGTTCAGAGAACAGTAAGTGCTTCTTGTTGGGGTAGTTCTGGTGACTTTTCATATGACGGTCAAATTTGATGATCTCAAATCATGATCTTCTTAAATAGAGGAGTTAACAGTGTTCCTGTTTTAAAAATTTTAGCCTTTTGGGGTCCAACCAGGATGACATTTTCAGCATCCATTTGCGGTCACATTAGGTTCTCACTCTATATTTGTCAGTATTACAACCCAAACAAACGTACTGCTTGGAATTTTCGCTGCAGTAAGTGCTATTGTTGGGGTAGTGTTGCTGCAGCAACGTACGTCTTTAGGAAATGGAAGGAACACGACTCCCAGATTTTTGTGGCCCCTACATAAGCAATAGCTAAATGTTCAATGGAGTAGGCTACTTTTTGGTTCCTCTTGCAATCCTGACATATTTGAAATATGTTGACCAATCACATTGTGATGACCTCAAATGGAAACACCATTGTTATTTTTCTTTTCATAAGTGCTTCCTTTTGGGGTTGTCTCGGCTGTGAGTTTTTTTCTGCAGATAGCTGCTCACACTGATAATGACCACATGAATTGACAATGATTCTAGCCCATTCATTGAGTGGGAGGACTGCAATGTGTTCAAGGACCTATTGTACGCATGGAAGGCGTGGTTGAGTTTCATTGGCCAATATCTTTATTAAAAGTTGTTATTGCATGCTGCATATCTTCTCCACTTTAGGAACTTTGGCAAGGCAGGAATGATACATTAAAAACTGGACAATCCTCAACGGAAGGAAGACGCTCCCTCCCAGTCTGTTTCATTGACCCAACCTGAGCACTGCCTTGATTTTCAGGAATAGTAAGTGCTACTTGTTGGGGCAGTCATACAGACATGATCAGCATGAAATGTCTACACATTGACATGACATTAGCAATCATATCGGAGGAACAAACTCTTTCTTTGAATCTGTCAGCAAGATTGCTCAAACATAAGCACTCACTTGTGTTCAGAGAACAGTAAGTGCTTCTTGTTGGGGTAGTTCTGGTGACTTTTCATACGACGGTTGGTCAAATTTGATGATCTCAAATCATGATCATCTCAAATAGAGGAGTTAACAGTTATCCTGTTTTAAAAATTTTAGCCTATTGGGGTCCATCCAGGATGACATTTTCAGCATCCATTTGCGGTCACATTAGGTTCTCACTCTATATTTGTCAGTATTACAACCCAAACAAACGTACTGCCTGGAATTTTCACTGCAGTGAGTGTTATTGTTGGGGTAGTGTTGCTGCAGCAATGTACGTCTTTAGGAAATGGCAGGAACACGACTCCCAGATTTTTGTGGCCCCTACATAAGCAATAGCTAAATGTTCAATGGAGTAGGCTACTTTTTGGTTCCACTTGCAATCCTAACATATTTGAAATATGTTGACCAATCACATTGTGATGACCTCAAATGGAAACACCATTGTTATTTTTCTTTTCATAAGTGCTTCCTTTTGGGGTTGTCTCGGCTGTGAGTTTTTTTCTGCAGACAGCTGATAACCATCACATGAATTGACAATGATTCTAGCCCATTCATTGAGTGTGAGGACTGCAATGTGTTCAAGGACCTATTGTACGCATGGAAGGCGTGGTTGAGTTTCATTGGCCAATATCTTTATTAAAAGTTGTTATTGCATGCTGCATATCTTCTCCACTTTAGGAACTTTGGCAAGGCAGGAATGATACATTAAAAACTGGACAATCCTCAACGGAAGGAAGACGCTCCCTCCCAGTCTGTTTCATTGACCCAACCTGAGCACTGCCTTGAGTTTCAGGAATAGTAAGTGCTACTTGTTGGGGCAGTCATACAGACATGATCAGCATGAAATGTCTACACATTGACGTGACATTAGCAATCATATCGGAGGAACAAACTCTTTCTTTGAATCTGTGAGCAAGATTGCTCAAACATAAGCACTCACTTGTGTTCAGAGAAAAGTAAGTGTTTCTTGTTGGGGTAGTTCTGGTGACTTTTCATATGACGGTTGGTCAAATTTGATGATCTCAAATCATGATCTTCTCAAATAGAGGAGTTAACAGTGTTCCTGTTTTAAAAATTTTTGCCTTTTGGGGTCCATCCAGGATGACATTTTCAGCATCCATTTGCGGTCACATTAGGTTCTCACTCTATATTTGTCAGTATTACAACCCAAACAAACATACTGCTTGGAATTTTCGCTGCAGTAAATGCTATTGTTGGGGTAGTGTTGCTGCAGCAACGTACGTCTTTAGGAAATGGCAGGAACACGACTCCCAGATTTTTGTGGCCCCTACATAAGCAATAGCTAAATGTTCAATGGAGTAGGCTACTTTTTGGTTCCACTTGCAATCCTGACATATTTGAAATATGATGACCAATCACATTGTGATGACCTCAAATGGAAACACCATTGTTATTTTTCTTTTCATAAGTGCTTCCTTTTGGGGTTGTCTCGGCTGTGAGTTTTTTTTCTGCAGATAGCTGCTCACACTGATAACGACCACATGAATTGACAATGATTCTAGCCCATTCATTGAGTGGGAGGACTGCAATGTGTTCAAGGACCTATTGTACGCATGGAAGGCGGGGTTGAGTTGCATTTGCCAATATCTGTATTAAAAGTAGTTATTGCATGCTGCATAACTTCTTCACTTTAGGAACTTTGGCAAGGCAGGAATGATACATTAAAAACTGGTCAATCCTCAACGGAAGGAAGACGCTCCCTCCCAGTCTGTTTCATTGACCCAACCTGAGCACTGCCTTGAGTTTGAGGAATAGTAAGTGCTACTTGTTGGGGCAGTCATACAGACATGATCAACATGAAATGTCTACACATTGACATGACATTAGCAATCATATCGGAGGAACAAACTCTTTCTTTGAATCTGTCAGCAAGATTGCTCAAACATAAGCACTCACTTGTGTTCAGAGAACAGTAAGTGCTTCTTGTTGGGGTAGTTCTGGTGACTTTTCATACGACGGTTGGTCAAATCTGATGATCTCAAATCATGATCATCTCAAATAGAGGAGTTAACAGTTTTCCTGTTTTAAAAATTTTAGCCTTTTGGGGTCCATCCAGGATGACATTTTCAGCATCCATTTGCGGTCACATTAGGTTCTCACTCTATATTTGTCAGTATTACAACCCAAACAAACGTACTGCCTGGAATTTTCACTGCAGTGAGTGTTATTGTTGGGGTAGTGTTGCTGCAGCAATGTACGTCTTTAGGAAATGGCAGGAACACGACTCCCAGATTTTTGTGGCCCCTACATAAGCAATAGCTAAATGTTCAATTGAGTAGGCTACTTTTTGGTTCCACTTGCAATCCTGACATATTTGAAATATGATGACCAATCACATTGTGATGACCTCAAATGGAAACACCATTGTTATTTTTCTTTTCATAAGTGCTTCCTTTTGGGGTTGTCTCGGCTGTGAGTTTTTTTCTGCAGATAGCTGCTCACACTGATAACGACCACATGAATTGACAATGATTCTAGCCCATTCATTGAGTGGGAGGACTGCAATGTGTTCAAGGACCTATTGTACGCATGGAAGGCGGGGTTGAGTTGCATTTGCCAATATCTGTATTAAAAGTAGTTATTGCATGCTGCATATCTTCTCCACTTTAGGAACTATGGCAAGGCAGGAATGATACATTAAAAACTGGACAATCCTCAACGGAAGGAAGACGCTCCCTCCCAGTCTGTTTCATTGACCCAACCTGAGCACTGCCTTGAGTTTCAGGAATAGTAAGTGCTACTTGTTGGGGCAGTCATACAGACATGATCAGCATGAAATGTCTACACATTGACGTGACATTAGCAATCATATCGGAGGAACAAACTCTTTCTTTGAATCTGTCAGCAAGATTGCTCAAACATAAGCACTCACTTGTGTTCAGAGAACAGTAAGTGCTTCTTGTTGGGGTAGTTCTGGTGACTTTTCATATGACGGTTGGTCAAATTTGATGATCTCAAATCATGATCTTCTCAAATAGAGGAGTTAACAGTGTTCCTGTTTTAAAAATTTTAGCCTTTTGGGGTCCATCCAGGATGACATTTTCAGCATCCATTTGCGGTCACATTAGGTTCTCACTCTATATTTGTCAGTATTACAACCCAAACAAACGTACTGCCTGGAATTTTCACTGCAGTAAGTGCTATTGTTGGGGTAGTGTTGCTGCAGCAACGTACGTCTTTAGGAAATGGCAGGAACACGACTCCCAGATTTTTGTGGCCCCTACATAAGCAATAGCTAAATGTTCAATGGAGTAGGCTACTTTTTGGTTCCACTTGCAATCCTGACATATTTGAAATATGTTGACCAATCACATTGTGATGACCTCAAATGGAAACACTATTGCTATTTTTCTTTTCATAAGTGCTTCCTTTTGGGGTTGTCTCGGCTGTGAGTTTTTTTCTGCAGACAGCTGATAACCATCACATGAATTGACAACGATTCTAGCCCATTCATTGAGTGTGAGGACTGCAATGTGTTCAAGGACCTATTGTACGCATGGAAGGCGGGGTTGAGTTTCATTGGCCAATATCTTTATTAAAAGTAGTTATTGCATGCTGCATATCTTCTCCACTTTAGGAACTTTGGCAAGGCAGGAATGATACATTAAAAACTGGACAATCCTCAACGGAAGGAAGACGCTCCCTCCCAGTCTGTTTCATTGACCCAACCTGAGCACTGCCTTGATTTTCAGGAATAGTAAGTGCTACTTGTTGGGGCAGTCATACAGACATGATCAGCATGAAATGTCTACACATTGACATGACATTAGCAATCATATCGGAGGAACAAACTCTTTCTTTGAATCTGTCAGCAAGATTGCTCAAACATAAGCACTCACTTGTGTTCAGAGAACAGTAAGTGCTTCTTGTTGGGGTAGTTCTGGTGACTTTTCATACGACGGTTGGTCAAATTTGATGATCTCAAATCATGATCTTCTCAAATAGAGGAGTTAACAGTGTTCCTGTTTTAAAAATTTTAGCCTTTTGGGGTCCATCCAGGATGACATTTTCAGCATCCATTTGCGGTCACATTAGGTTCTCACTCTATATTTGTCAGTATTACAACCCAAACAAACGTACTGCCTGGAATTTTCACTGCAGTGAGTGTTATTGTTGGGGTAGTGTTGCTGCAGCAATGTACGTCTTTAGGAAATGGCAGGAACACGACTCCCAGATTTTTGTGGCCCCTACATAAGCAATAGCTAAATGTTCAATGGAGTAGGCTACTTTTTGGTTCCACTTGCAATCCTGACATATTTGAAATATGTTGACCAATCACATTGTGATGACCTCAAATGGAAACACTATTGCTATTTTTCTTTTCATAAGTGCTTCCTTTTGGGGTTGTCTCGGCTGTGAGTTTTTTTCTGCAGACAGCTGATAACCATCACATGAATTGACAACGATTCTAGCCCATTCATTGAGTGTGAGGACTGCAATGTGTTCAAGGACCTATTGTACGCATGGAAGGCGGGGTTGAGTTTCATTGGCCAATATCTTTATTAAAAGTAGTTATTGCATGCTGCATATCTTCTCCACTTTAGGAACTTTGGCAAGGCAGGAATGATACATTAAAAACTGGACAATCCTCAACGGAAGGAAGACGCTCCCTCCCAGTCTGTTTCATTGAACCAACCTGAGCACTGCCTTGAGTTTGAGGAATAGTAAGTGCTACTTGTTGGGGCAGTCATACAGACATGATCAACATGAAATGTCTACACATTGACGTGACATTAGAAATCATATCGGAGGAACAAACTCTTTTCTTTGAATCTGTCAGCAAGATTGCTCAAACATAAGCACTCAATTGTGTTCAGAGAACAGTAAGTGCTTCTTGTTGGGGTAGTTCTGGTGACTTTTCATATGACGGTTGGTCAAATTTGATGATCTCAAATCATGATCATCTCAATTAGAGGAGTTAACAGTTTTCCTGTTTTAAAAATTTTAGCTTTTTGGGGTCCATCCAGGATGACATTTTCAGCATCCATTTGCGGTCACATTAGGTTCTCACTCTATATTTGTCAGTATTACAACCCAAACAAACGTACTGCCTGGAATTTTCACTGCAGTAAGTGCTATTGTTGGGGTAGTGTTGCTGCAGCAACGTACGTCTTTAGGAAATGGCAGGAACACGACTCCCAGATTTTTGTGGCCCCTACATAAGCAATAGCAAAATGTTCAATGGAGTTGGCTACTTTTTGGTTCCTCTTGCAATCCTGACATATTTGAAATATGTTGACCAATCACATTGTGATGACCTCAATTGGAAACACCATTGTTATTTTTCTTTTCATAAGTGCTTCCTTTTGGGGTTGTCTCGGATGTGAGTTTTTTTCTGCAGACAGCTGATAACCATCACATGAATTGACAATGATTCTAGCCCATTCATTGAGTGGGAGGACTGCAATGTGTTCAAGGACCTATTGTACGCATGGAAGGCGGGGTTGAGTTGCATTTGCCAATATCTGTATTAAAAGTAGTTATTGCATGCTGCATATCTTCTCCACTTTAGGAACTTTGGCAAGGCAGGAATGATACATTAAAAACAGGACAATCCTCAACGGAAGGAAGACGCTCCCTCCCAGTCTGTTTCATTGACCCAACCTGAGCACTGCCTTGAGTTTCAGGAATAGTAAGTGCTACTTGTTGGGGCAGTCATACAGACATGATCAGCATGAAATGTCTACACATTGACGTGACATTAGCAATCATATCGGAGGAACAAACTCTTTCTTTGAATCTGTCAGCAAGATTGCTCAAACATAAGCACTCACTTGTGTTCAGAGAACAGTAAGTGCTTCTTGTTGGGGTAGTTCTGGTGACTTTTCATATGACGGTCAAATTTGATGATCTCAAATCATGATCTTCTTAAATAGAGGAGTTAACAGTGTTCCTGTTTTAAAAATGTTAGCCTTTTGGGGTCCAACCAGGATGACATTTTCAGCATCCATTTGCGGTCACATTAGGTTCTCACTCTATATTTGTCAGTATTACAACCCAAACAAACGTACTGCTTGGAATTTTCGCTGCAGTAAGTGCTATTGTTGGGGTAGTGTTGCTGCAGCAACGTACGTCTTTAGGAAATGGAAGGAACACGACTCCCAGATTTTTGTGGCCCCTACATAAGCAATAGCTAAATGTTCAATGGAGTAGGCTACTTTTTGGTTCCTCTTGCAATCCTGACATATTTGAAATATGTTGACCAATCACATTGTGATGACCTCAAATGGAAACACCATTGTTATTTTTCTTTTCATAAGTGCTTCCTTTTGGGGTTGTCTCGGCTGTGAGTTTTTTTCTGCAGATAGCTGCTCACACTGATAATGACCACATGAATTGACAATGATTCTAGCCCATTCATTGAGTGGGAGGACTGCAATGTGTTCAAGGACCTATTGTACGCATGGAAGGCGGGGTTGAGTTGCATTTGCCAATATCTGTATTAAAAGTAGTTATTGCATGCTGCATATCTTCTCCACTTTAGGAACTATGGCAAGGCAGGAATGATACATTAAAAACTGGACAATCCTCAACGGAAGGAAGACGCTCCCTCCCAGTCTGTTTCATTGACCCAACCTGAGCACTGCCTTGAGTTTCAGGAATAGTAAGTGCTACTTGTTGGGGCAGTCATACAGACATGATCAGCATGAAATGTCTACACATTGACGTGACATTAGCAATCATATCGGAGGAACAAACTCTTTCTTTGAATCTGTCAGCAAGATTGCTCAAACATAAACACTCACTTGTGTTCAGAGAACAGTAAGTGCTTCTTGTTGGGGTAGTTCTGGTGACTTTTCATACGACGGTTGGTCAAATTTGATGATCTCAAATCATGATCATCTCAAATAGAGGAGGTAACAGTTTTCCTGTTTTAAAAATTTTAGCCTATTGGGGTCCATCCAGGATGACATTTTCAGCATCCATTTGCGGTCACATTAGGTTCTCACTCTATATTTGTCAGTATTACAACCCAAACAAACGTACTGCCTGGAATTTTCACTGCAGTAAGTGCTATTGTTGGGGTAGTGTTGCTGCAGCAACGTACGTCTTTAGGAAATGGCAGGAACACGACTCCCAGATTTTTGTGGCCCCTACATAAGCAATAGCAAAATGTTCAATGGAGTTGGCTACTTTTTGGTTCCACTTGCAATCCTAACATATTTGAAATATGTTGACCAATCACATTGTGATGACCTCAAATGGAAACACCATTGTTATTTTTCTTTTCATAAGTGCTTCCTTTTGGGGTTGTCTCGGCTGTGAGTTTTTTTCTGCAGACAGCTGATAACCATCACATGAATTGACAATGATTCTAGCCCATTCATTGAGTGTGAGGACTGCAATGTGTTCAAGGACCTATTGTACGCATGGAAGGCGTGGTTGAGTTTCATTGGCCAATATCTTTATTAAAAGTTGTTATTGCATGCTGCATATCTTCTCCACTTTAGGAACTTTGGCAAGGCAGGAATGATACATTAAAAACTGGACAATCCTCAACGGAAGGAAGACGCTCCCTCCCAGTCTGTTTCATTGACCCAACCTGAGCACTGCCTTGAGTTTCAGGAATAGTAAGTGCTACTTGTTGGGGCAGTCATACAGACATGATCAGCATGAAATGTCTACACATTGACGTGACATTAGCAATCATATCGGAGGAACAAACTCTTTCTTTGAATCTGTGAGCA
Organism: Festucalex cinctus; assembly: GCF_051991245.1. Taxonomy (NCBI): domain Eukaryota; kingdom Metazoa; phylum Chordata; class Actinopteri; order Syngnathiformes; family Syngnathidae; genus Festucalex; species Festucalex cinctus. The sequence continues at coordinate 22,064,444 of NC_135427.1, forward strand.
AGATTGCTCAAACATAAGCACTCACTTGTGTTCAGAGAAAAGTAAGTGTTTCTTGTTGGGGTAGTTCTGGTGACTTTTCATATGACGGTTGGTCAAATTTGATGATCTCAAATCATGATCTTCTCAAATAGAGGAGTTAACAGTGTTCCTGTTTTAAAAATTTTTGCCTTTTGGGGTCCATCCAGGATGACATTTTCAGCATCCATTTGCGGTCACATTAGGTTCTCACTCTATATTTGTCAGTATTACAACCCAAACAAACATACTGCTTGGAATTTTCGCTGCAGTAAATGCTATTGTTGGGGTAGTGTTGCTGCAGCAACGTACGTCTTTAGGAAATGGCAGGAACACGACTCCCAGATTTTTGTGGCCCCTACATAAGCAATAGCTAAATGTTCAATGGAGTAGGCTACTTTTTGGTTCCACTTGCAATCCTGACATATTTGAAATATGATGACCAATCACATTGTGATGACCTCAAATGGAAACACCATTGTTATTTTTCTTTTCATAAGTGCTTCCTTTTGGGGTTGTCTCGGCTGTGAGTTTTTTTTCTGCAGATAGCTGCTCACACTGATAACGACCACATGAATTGACAATGATTCTAGCCCATTCATTGAGTGGGAGGACTGCAATGTGTTCAAGGACCTATTGTACGCATGGAAGGCGGGGTTGAGTTGCATTTGCCAATATCTGTATTAAAAGTAGTTATTGCATGCTGCATAACTTCTTCACTTTAGGAACTTTGGCAAGGCAGGAATGATACATTAAAAACTGGACAATCCTCAACGGAAGGAAGACGCTCCCTCCCAGTCTGTTTCATTGACCCAACCTGAGCACTGCCTTGAGTTTGAGGAATAGTAAGTGCTACTTGTTGGGGCAGTCATACAGACATGATCAACATGAAATGTCTACACATTGACATGACATTAGCAATCATATCGGAGGAACAAACTCTTTCTTTGAATCTGTCAGCAAGATTGCTCAAACATAAGCACTCACTTGTGTTCAGAGAACAGTAAGTGCTTCTTGTTGGGGTAGTTCTGGTGACTTTTCATACGACGGTTGGTCAAATCTGATGATCTCAAATCATGATCATCTCAAATAGAGGAGTTAACAGTGTTCCTGTTTTAAAAATTTTAGCCTTTTGGGGTCCATCCAGGATGACATTTTCAGCATCCATTTGCGGTCACATTAGGTTCTCACTCTATATTTGTCAGTATTACAACCCAAACAAACGTACTGCCTGGAATTTTCACTGCAGTGAGTGTTATTGTTGGGGTAGTGTTGCTGCAGCAATGTACGTCTTTAGGAAATGGCAGGAACACGACTCCCAGATTTTTGTGGCCCCTACATAAGCAATAGCTAAATGTTCAATTGAGTAGGCTACTTTTTGGTTCCACTTGCAATCCTGACATATTTGAAATATGATGACCAATCACATTGTGATGACCTCAAATGGAAACACCATTGTTATTTTTCTTTTCATAAGTGCTTCCTTTTGGGGTTGTCTCGGCTGTGAGTTTTTTTCTGCAGACAGCTGATAACCATCACATGAATTGACAACGATTCTAGCCCATTCATTGAGTGTGAGGACTGCAATGTGTTCAAGGGCCTATTGTACGCATGGAAGGCGGGGTTGAGTTTCATTGGCCAATATCTTTATTAAAAGTAGTTATTGCATGCTGCATATCTTCTCCACTTTAGGAACTTTGGCAAGGCAGGAATGATACATTAAAAACTGGACAATCCTCAACGGAAGGAAGACGCTCCCTCCCAGTCTGTTTCATTGACCCAACCTGAGCACTGCCTTGATTTTCAGGAATAGTAAGTGCTACTTGTTGGGGCAGTCATACAGACATGATCAGCATGAAATGTCTACACATTGACATGACATTAGCAATCATATCGGAGGAACAAACTCTTTCTTTGAATCTGTCAGCAAGATTGCTCAAACATAAGCACTCACTTGTGTTCAGAGAACAGTAAGTGCTTCTTGTTGGGGTAGTTCTGGTGACTTTTCATACGACGGTTGGTCAAATTTGATGATCTCAAATCATGATCTTCTCAAATAGAGGAGTTAACAGTGTTCCTGTTTTAAAAATTTTAGCCTTTTGGGGTCCATCCAGGATGACATTTTCAGCATCCATTTGCGGTCACATTAGGTTCTCACTCTATATTTGTCAGTATTACAACCCAAACAAACGTACTGCCTGGAATTTTCACTGCAGTGAGTGTTATTGTTGGGGTAGTGTTGCTGCAGCAATGTACGTCTTTAGGAAATGGCAGGAACACGACTCCCAGATTTTTGTGGCCCCTACATAAGCAATAGCTAAATGTTCAATGGAGTAGGCTACTTTTTGGTTCCACTTGCAATCCTGACATATTTGAAATATGTTGACCAATCACATTGTGATGACCTCAAATGGAAACACTATTGCTATTTTTCTTTTCATAAGTGCTTCCTTTTGGGGTTGTCTCGGCTGTGAGTTTTTTTCTGCAGACAGCTGATAACCATCACATGAATTGACAACGATTCTAGCCCATTCATTGAGTGTGAGGACTGCAATGTGTTCAAGGACCTATTGTACGCATGGAAGGCGGGGTTGAGTTTCATTGGCCAATATCTTTATTAAAAGTAGTTATTGCATGCTGCATATCTTCTCCACTTTAGGAACTTTGGCAAGGCAGGAATGATACATTAAAAACTGGACAATCCTCAACGGAAGGAAGACGCTCCCTCCCAGTCTGTTTCATTGAACCAACCTGAGCACTGCCTTGAGTTTGAGGAATAGTAAGTGCTACTTGTTGGGGCAGTCATACAGACATGATCAACATGAAATGTCTACACATTGACGTGACATTAGAAATCATATCGGAGGAACAAACTCTTTTCTTTGAATCTGTCAGCAAGATTGCTCAAACATAAGCACTCAATTGTGTTCAGAGAACAGTAAGTGCTTCTTGTTGGGGTAGTTCTGGTGACTTTTCATATGACGGTTGGTCAAATTTGATGATCTCAAATCATGATCATCTCAATTAGAGGAGTTAACAGTTTTCCTGTTTTAAAAATTTTAGCTTTTTGGGGTCCATCCAGGATGACATTTTCAGCATCCATTTGCGGTCACATTAGGTTCTCACTCTATATTTGTCAGTATTACAACCCAAACAAACGTACTGCCTGGAATTTTCACTGCAGTAAGTGCTATTGTTGGGGTAGTGTTGCTGCAGCAACGTACGTCTTTAGGAAATGGCAGGAACACGACTCCCAGATTTTTGTGGCCCCTACATAAGCAATAGCAAAATGTTCAATGGAGTTGGCTACCTTTTGGTTCCTCTTGCAATCCTGACATATTTGAAATATGTTGACCAATCACATTGTGATGACCTCAATTGGAAACACCATTGTTATTTTTCTTTTCATAAGTGCTTCCTTTTGGGGTTGTCTCGGATGTGAGTTTTTTTCTGCAGACAGCTGATAACCATCACATGAATTGACAATGATTCTAGCCCATTCATTGAGTGGGAGGACTGCAATGTGTTCAAGGACCTATTGTACGCATGGAAGGCGGGGTTGAGTTGCATTTGCCAATATCTGTATTAAAAGTAGTTATTGCATGCTGCATATCTTCTCCACTTTAGGAACTTTGGCAAGGCAGGAATGATACATTAAAAACTGGACAATCCTCAACGGAAGGAAGACGCTCCCTCACAGTCTGTTTCATTGACCCAACCTGAGCACTGCCTTGAGTTTCAGGAATAGTAAGTGCTACTTGTTGGGGCAGTCATACAGACATGATCAGCATGAAATGTCTACACATTGACGTGACATTAGCAATCATATCGGAGGAACAAACTCTTTCTTTGAATCTGTCAGCAAGATTGCTCAAACATAAGCACTCACTTGTGTTCAGAGAACAGTAAGTGCTTCTTGTTGGGGTAGTTCTGGTGACTTTTCATATGACGGTTGGTCAAATTTGATGATCTCAAATCATGATCTTCTTAAATAGAGGAGTTAACAGTTTTCCTGTTTTAAAATTTTTAGCCTTTTGGGGTCCATCCAGGATGACATTTTCAGCATCCATTTGCGGTCACATTAGGTTCTCACTCTATATTTGTCAGTATTACAACCCAAACAAACGCACTGCCTGGAATTTTCACTGCAGTAAGTGCTATTGTTGGGGTAGTGTTGCTGCAGCAACGTACGTCTTTAGGAAATGGCAGGAACACGACTCCCAGATTTTTGTGGCCCCTACATAAGCAATAGCTAAATGTTCAATGGAGTAGGCTACTTTTTGGTTCCACTTGCAATCCTGACATATTTGAAATATGTTGACCAATCACATTGTGATGACCTCAAATGGAAACACCATTGTTATTTTTCTTTTCATAAGTGCTTCCTTTTGGGGTTGTCTCGGCTGTGAGTTTTTTTCTGCAGATAGCTGCTCACACTGATAACGACCACATGAATTGACAATGATTCTAGCCCATTCATTGAGTGGGAGGACTGCAATGTGTTCAAGGACCTATTGTACGCATGGAAGGCGGGGTTGAGTTGCATTTGCCAATATCTGTATTAAAAGTAGTTATTGCATGCTGCATATCTTCTCCACTTTAGGAACTTTGGCAAGGCAGGAATGATACATTAAAAACTGGACAATCCTCAACGGAAGGAAGACGCTCCCTCACAGTCTGTTTCATTGACCCAACCTGAGCACTGCCTTGAGTTTGAGGAATAGTAAGTGCTACTTGTTGGGGCAGTCATACAGACATGATCAGCATGAAATGTCTACACATTGACGTGACATTAGCAATCATATCGGAGGAACAAACTCTTTCTTTGAATCTGTCAGCAAGACTGCTCAAACATAAGCACTCACTTGTGTTCAGAGAACAGTAAGTGCTTCTTGTTGGGGTAGTTCTGGTGACTTTTCATATGACGGTTGGTCAAATTTGATGATCTCAAATCATGATCTTCTTAAATAGAGGAGTTAACAGTGTTCCTGTTTTAAAAATTTTAGCCTTTTGGGGTCCATCCAGGATGACATTTTCAGCATCCATTTGCGGTCACATTAGGTTCTCACTCTATATTTGTCAGTATTACAACCCAAACAAACGTACTGCCTGGAATTTTCACTGCAGTAAGTGCTATTGTTGGGGTAGTGTTGCTGCAGCAACGTACGTCTTTAGGAAATGGCAGGAACACGACTCCCTGATTTTTGTGGCCCCTACATAAGCAATAGCAAAATGTTCAATGGAGTAGGCTACTTTTTGGTTCCACTTGCAATCCTGACATATTTGAAATATGTTGACCAATCACATTGTGATGACCTCAAATGGAAACACCATTGTTATTTTTCTTTTCATAAGTGCTTCCTTTTGAGGTTGTCTCGGCTGTGAGTTTTTTTCTGCAGATAGCTGCTCACACTGATAACGACCACATGAATAGACAATGATTCTAGCCCATTCATTGAGTGGGAGGACTGCAATGTGTTCAAGGACCTATTGTACGCATGGAAGGCGGGGTTGAGTTGCATTTGCCAATATCTGTATTAAAAGTAGTTATTGCATGCTGCATATCTTCTCCACTTTAGGAACTTTGGCAAGGCAGGAATGATACATTAAAAACTGGACAATCCTCAACGGAAGGAAGACGCTCCCTCACAGTCTGTTTCATTGACCCAACCTGAGCACTGCCTTGAGTTTCAGGAATAGTAAGTGCTACTTGTTGGGGCAGTCATACAGACATGATCAGCATGAAATGTCTACACATTGACGTGACATTAGCAATCATATCGGAGGAACAAACTCTTTCTTTGAATCTGTCAGCAAGATTGCTCAAACATAAGCACTCACTTGTGTTCAGAGAACAGTAAGTGCTTCTTGTTGGGGTAGTTCTGGTGACTTTTCATATGACGGTTGGTCAAATTTGATGATCTCAAATCATGATCTTCTCAAATAGATGAGTTAACAGTGTTCCTGTTTTAAAAATTTTAGCCTTTTGGGGTCCATCCAGGATGACATTTTCAGCATCCATTTGCGGTCACATTAGGTTCTCACTCTATATTTGTCAGTATTACAACCCAAACAAACGTACTGCTTGGAATTTTCACTGCAGTAAGTGCTATTGTTGGGGTGGTGTTGTTGCAGCAACGTACGTCTTTAGGAAATGGCAGGAACACGACTCCCAGATTTTTGTGGCCCCTACATAAGCAATAGCTAAATGTTCAATGGAGTAGGCTACTTTTTGGTTCCACTTGCAATCCTGACATATTTGAAATATGTTGACCAATCACATTGTGATGACCTCAAATGGAAACACCATTGTTATTTTTCTTTTCATAAGTGCTTCCTTTTGGGGTTGTCTCGGCTGTGAGTTTGTTTCTGCAGATAGCTGCTCACACTGATAACGACCACATGAATAGACAATGATTCTAGCCCATTCATTGAGTGGGAGGACTGCAATGTGTTCAAGGACCTATTGTACGCATGGAAGGCGGGGTTGAGTTGCATTTGCCAATATCTGTATTAAAAGTAGTTATTGCATGCTGCATATCTTCTCCACTTTAGGAACTTTGGCAAGGCAGGAATGATACATTAAAAACTGGACAATCCTCAACGGCAGGAAGACGCTCCCTCACAGTCTGTTTCATTGACCCAACCTGAGCACTGCCTTGAGTTTCAGGAATAGTAAGTGCTACTTGTTGGGGCAGTCATACAGACATGATCAGCATGAAATGTCTACACATTGACGTGACATTAGCAATCATATCGGAGGAACAAACTCTTTCTTTGAATCTGTCAGCAAGACTGCTCAAACATAAGCACTCACTTGTGTTCAGAGAACAGTAAGTGCTTCTTGTTGGGGTAGTTCTGGTGACTTTTCATATGACGGTTGGTCAAATTTGATGATCTCAAATCATGATCTTCTCAAATAGAGGAGTTAACAGTGTTCCTGTTTTAAAAATTTTAGCCTTTTGGGGTCCATCCAGGATGACATTTTCAGCATCCATTTGCGGTCACATTAGGTTCTCACTCTATATTTGTCAGTATTACAACCCAAACAAACGTACTGCCTGGAATTTTCACTGCAGTAAGTGCTATTGTTGGGGTAGTGTTGCTGCAGCAACGTACGTCTTTAGGAAATGGCAGGAACACGACTCCCAGATTTTTGTGGCCCCTACATAAGCAATAGCTAAATGTTCAATGGAGTAGGCTACTTTTTGGTTCCACTTGCAATCCTAACATATTTGAAATATGTTGACCAATCACATTGTGATGACCTCAAATGGAAACACCATTGTTATTTTTCTTTTCATAAGTGCTTCCTTTTGGGGTTGTCTCGGCTGTGAGTTTTTTTTCTGCAGATAGCTGCTCACACTGATAACGACCACATGAATTGACAATGATTCTAGCCCATTCATTGAGTGGGAGGACTGCAATGTGTTCAAGGACCTATTGTACGCATGGAAGGCGGGGTTGAGTTGCATTTGCCAATATCTGTATTAAAAGTAGTTATTGCATGCTGCATAACTTCTTCACTTTAGGAACTTTGGCAAGGCAGGAATGATACATTAAAAACTGGACAATCCTCAACGGAAGGAAGACGCTCCCTCCCAGTCTGTTTCATTGACCCAACCTGAGCACTGCCTTGAGTTTGAGGAATAGTAAGTGCTACTTGTTGGGGCAGTCATACAGACATGATCAACATGAAATGTCTACACATTGACATGACATTAGCAATCATATCGGAGGAACAAACTCTTTCTTTGAATCTGTCAGCAAGATTGCTCAAACATAAGCACTCACTTGTGTTCAGAGAACAGTAAGTGCTTCTTGTTGGGGTAGTTCTGGTGACTTTTCATATGACGGTTGGTCAAATTTGATGATCTCAAATCATGATCTTCTTAAATAGAGGAGTTAACAGTTTTCCTGTTTTAAAATTTTTAGCCTTTTGGGGTCCATCCAGGATGACATTTTCAGCATCCATTTGCGGTCACATTAGGTTCTCACTCTATATTTGTCAGTATTACAACCCAAACAAACGTACTGCCTGGAATTTTCACTGCAGTAAGTGCTATTGTTGGGGTAGTGTTGCTGCAGCAACGTACGTCTTTAGGAAATGGCAGGAACACGACTCCCAGATTTTTGTGGCCCCTACATAAGCAATAGCTAAATGTTCAATGGAGTAGGCTACTTTTTGGTTCCACTTGCAATCCTGACATATTTGAAATATGTTGACCAATCACATTGTGATGACCTCAAATGGAAACACTATTGTTATTTTTCTTTTCATAAGTGCTTCCTTTTGGGGTTGTCTCGGATGTGAGTTTTTTTCTGCAGACAGCTGATAACCATCACATGAATTGACAATGATTCTAGCCCATTCATTGAGTGGGAGGACTGCAATGTGTTCAAGGACCTATTGTACGTATGGAAGGCGGGGTTGAGTTGCATTTGCCAATATCTGTATTAAAAGTAGTTATTGCATGCTGCATAACTTCTTCACTTTAGGAACTTTGGCAAGGCAGGAATGATACATTAAAAACTGGACAATCCTCAACGGAAGGAAGACGCTCCCTCCCAGTCTGTTTCATTGACCCAACCTGAGCACTGCCTTGAGTTTGAGGAATAGTAAGTGCTACTTGTTGGGGCAGTCATACAGACATGATCAGCATGAAATGTCTACACATTGACGTGACATTAGCAATCATATCGGAGGAACAAACTCTTTCTTTGAATCTGTCAGCAAGATTGCTCAAACATAAGCACTCACTTGTGTTCAGAGAACAGTAAGTGCTTCTTGTTGGGGTAGTTCTGGTGACTTTTCATATGACGGTTGGTCAAATTTGATGATCTCAAATCATGATCTTCTTAAATAGAGGAGTTAACAGTTTTCCTGTTTTAAAAATTTTAGCCTTTTGGGGTCCATCCAGGATGACATTTTCAGCATCCATTTGCGGTCACATTAGGTTCTCACTCTATATTTGTCAGTATTACAACCCAAACAAACGTACTGCCTGGAATTTTCACTGCAGTAAGTGCTATTGTTGGGGTAGTGTTGCTGCAGCAACGTACGTCTTTAGGAAATGGCAGGAACACGACTCCCAGATTTTTGTGGCCCCTACATAAGCAATAGCTAAATGTTCAATGGAGTAGGCTACTTTTTGGTTCCACTTGCAATCCTGACATATTTGAAATATGTTGACCAATCACATTGTGATGACCTCAAATGGAAACACTATTGTTATTTTTCTTTTCATAAGTGCTTCCTTTTGGGGTTGTCTCGGCTGTGAGTTTTTTTCTGCAGACAGCTGATAACCATCACATGAATTGACAACGATTCTAGCCCATTCATTGAGTGTGAGGACTGCAATGTGTTCAAGGACCTATTGTACGCATGGAAGTCGGGGTTGAGTTTCATTGGCCAATATCTTTATTAAAAGTAGTTATTGCATGCTGCATATCTTCTCCACTTTAGGAACTTTGGCAAGGCAGGAATGATACATTAAAAACTGGACAATCCTCAACGGAAGGAAGACGCTCCCTCCCAGTCTGTTTCATTGAACCAACCTGAGCACTGCCTTGAGTTTGAGGAATAGTAAGTGCTACTTGTTGGGGCAGTCATACAGACATGATCAACATGAAATGTCTACACGTTGACGTGACATTAGCAATCATATCGGAGGAACAAACTCTTTTCTTTGAATCTGTCAGCAAGATTGCTCAAACATAAGCACTCAATTGTGTTCAGAGAACAGTAAGTGCTTCTTGTTGGGGTAGTTCTGTTGACTTTTCATATGACGGTTGGTCAAATTTGATGATCTCAAATCATGATCATCTCAATTAGAGGAGTTAACAGTTTTCCTGTTTTAAAAATTTTAGCTTTTTGGGGTCCATCCAGGATGACATTTTCAGCATCCATTTGCGGTCACATTAGGTTCTCACTCTATATTTGTCAGTATTACAACCCAAACAAACGTACTGCCTGGAATTTTCACTGCAGTAAGTGCTATTGTTGGGGTAGTGTTGCTGCAGCAACGTACGTCTTTAGGAAATGGCAGGAACACGACTCCCAGATTTTTGTGGCCCCTACATAAGCAATAGCAAAATGTTCAATGGAGTTGGCTACCTTTTGGTTCCTCTTGCAATCCTGACATATTTGAAATATGTTGACCAATCACATTGTGATGACCTCAATTGGAAACACCATTGTTATTTTTCTTTTCATAAGTGCTTCCTTTTGGGGTTGTCTCGGATGTGAGTTTTTTTCTGCAGACAGCTGATAACCATCACATGAATTGACAATGATTCTAGCCCATTCATTGAGTGGGAGGACTGCAATGTGTTCAAGGACCTATTGTACGCATGGAAGGCGGGGTTGAGTTGCATTTGCCAATATCTGTATTAAAAGTAGTTATTGCATGCTGCATATCTTCTCCACTTTAGGAACTTTGGCAAGGCAGGAATGATACATTAAAAACTGGACAATCCTCAACGGAAGGAAGACGCTCCCTCACAGTCTGTTTCATTGACCCAACCTGAGCACTGCCTTGAGTTTCAGGAATAGTAAGTGCTACTTGTTGGGGCAGTCATACAGACATGATCAGCATGAAATGTCTACACATTGACGTGACATTAGCAATCATATCGGAGGAACAAACTCTTTCTTTGAATCTGTCAGCAAGATTGCTCAAACATAAGCACTCACTTGTGTTCAGAGAACAGTAAGTGCTTCTTGTTGGGGTAGTTCTGGTGACTTTTCATATGACGGTTGGTCAAATTTGATGATCTCAAATCATGATCTTCTTAAATAGAGGAGTTAACAGTTTTCCTGTTTTAAAATTTTTAGCCTTTTGGGGTCCATCCAGGATGACATTTTCAGCATCCATTTGCGGTCACATTAGGTTCTCACTCTATATTTGTCAGTATTACAACCCAAACAAACGTACTGCCTGGAATTTTCACTGCAGAAAGTGCTATTGTTGGGGTAGTGTTGCTGCAGCAACGTACGTCTTTAGGAAATGGCAGGAACACGACTCCCAGATTTTTGTGGCCCCTACATAAGCAATAGCTAAATGTTCAATGGAGTAGGCTACTTTTTGGTTCCACTTGCAATCCTGACATATTTGAAATATGTTGACCAATCACATTGTGATGACCTCAAATGGAAACACCATTGTTATTTTTCTTTTCATAAGTGCTTCCTTTTGGGGTTGTCTCGGCTGTGAGTTTTTTTCTGCAGATAGCTGCTCACACTGATAACGACCACATGAATTGACAATGATTCTAGCCCATTCATTGAGTGGGAGGACTGCAATGTGTTCAAGGACCTATTGTACGCATGGAAGGCGGGGTTGAGTTGCATTTGCCAATATCTGTATTAAAAGTAGTTATTGCATGCTGCATATCTTCTCCACTTTAGGAACTTTGGCAAGGCAGGAATGATACATTAAAAACTGGACAATCCTCAACGGAAGGAAGACGCTCCCTCACAGTCTGTTTCATTGACCCAACCTGAGCACTGCCTTGAGTTTGAGGAATAGTAAGTGCTACTTGTTGGGGCAGTCATACAGACATGATCAGCATGAAATGTCTACACATTGACGTGACATTAGCAATCATATCGGAGGAACAAACTCTTTCTTTGAATCTGTCAGCAAGACTGCTCAAACATAAGCACTCACTTGTGTTCAGAGAACAGTAAGTGCTTCTTGTTGGGGTAGTTCTGGTGACTTTTCATATGACGGTTGGTCAAATTTGATGATCTCAAATCATGATCTTCTTAAATAGAGGAGTTAACAGTGTTCCTGTTTTAAAAATTTTAGCCTTTTGGGGTCCATCCAGGATGACATTTTCAGCATCCATTTGCGGTCACATTAGGTTCTCACTCTATATTTGTCAGTATTACAACCCAAACAAACGTACTGCCTGGAATTTTCACTGCAGTAAGTGCTATTGTTGGGGTAGTGTTGCTGCAGCAACGTACGTCTTTAGGAAATGGCAGGAACACGACTCCCTGATTTTTGTGGCCCCTACATAAGCAATAGCAAAATGTTCAATGGAGTAGGCTACTTTTTGGTTCCACTTGCAATCCTGACATATTTGAAATATGTTGACCAATCACATTGCGATGACCTCAAATGGAAACACCATTGTTATTTTTCTTTTCATAAGTGCTTCCTTTTGAGGTTGTCTCGGCTGTGAGTTTTTTTCTGCAGATAGCTGCTCACACTGATAACGACCACATGAATAGACAATGATTCTAGCCCATTCATTGAGTGGGAGGACTGCAATGTGTTCAAGGACCTATTGTACGCATGGAAGGCGGGGTTGAGTTGCATTTGCCAATATCTGTATTAAAAGTAGTTATTGCATGCTGCATATCTTCTCCACTTTAGGAACTTTGGCAAGGCAGGAATGATACATTAAAAACTGGACAATCCTCAACGGAAGGAAGACGCTCCCTCACAGTCTGTTTCATTGACCCAACCTGAGCACTGCCTTGAGTTTCAGGAATAGTAAGTGCTACTTGTTGGGGCAGTCATACAGACATGATCAGCATGAAATGTCTACACATTGACGTGACATTAGCAATCATATCGGAGGAACAAACTCTTTCTTTGAATCTGTCAGCAAGATTGCTCAAACATAAGCACTCACTTGTGTTCAGAGAACAGTAAGTGCTTCTTGTTGGGGTAGTTCTGGTGACTTTTCATATGACGGTTGGTCAAATTTGATGATCTCAAATCATGATCTTCTCAAATAGATGAGTTAACAGTGTTCCTGTTTTAAAAATTTTAGCCTTTTGGGGTCCATCCAGGATGACATTTTCAGCATCCATTTGCGGTCACATTAGGTTCTCACTCTATATTTGTCAGTATTACAACCCAAACAAACGTACTGCTTGGAATTTTCACTGCAGTAAGTGCTATTGTTGGGGTAGTGTTGTTGCAGCAACGTACGTCTTTAGGAAATGGCAGGAACACGACTCCCAGATTTTTGTGGCCCCTACATAAGCAATAGCTAAATGTTCAATGGAGTAGGCTACTTTTTGGTTCCACTTGCAATCCTGACATATTTGAAATATGTTGACCAATCACATTGTGATGACCTCAAATGGAAACACCATTGTTATTTTTCTTTTCATAAGTGCTTCCTTTTGGGGTTGTCTCGGCTGTGAGTTTTTTTTCTGCAGATAGCTGCTCACACTGATAACGACCACATGAATTGACAATGATTCTAGCCCATTCATTGAGTGGGAGGACTGCAATGTGTTCAAGGACCTATTGTACGCATGGAAGGCGGGGTTGAGTTGCATTTGCCAATATCTGTATTAAAAGTAGTTATTGCATGCTGCATAACTTCTTCACTTTAGGAACTTTGGCAAGGCAGGAATGATACATTAAAAACTGGACAATCCTCAACGGAAGGAAGACGCTCCCTCCCAGTCTGTTTCATTGACCCAACCTGAGCACTGCCTTGAGTTTGAGGAATAGTAAGTGCTACTTGTTGGGGCAGTCATACAGACATGATCAACATGAAATGTCTACACATTGACATGACATTAGCAATCATATCGGAGGAACAAACTCTTTCTTTGAATCTGTCAGCAAGATTGCTCAAACATAAGCACTCACTTGTGTTCAGAGAACAGTAAGTGCTTCTTGTTGGGGTAGTTCTGGTGACTTTTCATATGACGGTTGGTCAAATTTGATGATCTCAAATCATGATCTTCTTAAATAGAGGAGTTAACAGTTTTCCTGTTTTAAAATTTTTAGCCTTTTGGGGTCCATCCAGGATGACATTTTCAGCATCCATTTGCGGTCACATTAGGTTCTCACTCTATATTTGTCAGTATTACAACCCAAACAAACGTACTGCCTGGAATTTTCACTGCAGTAAGTGCTATTGTTGGGGTAGTGTTGCTGCAGCAACGTACGTCTTTAGGAAATGGCAGGAACACGACTCCCAGATTTTTGTGGCCCCTACATAAGCAATAGCTAAATGTTCAATGGAGTAGGCTACTTTTTGGTTCCACTTGCAATCCTGACATATTTGAAATATGTTGACCAATCACATTGTGATGACCTCAAATGGAAACACTATTGTTATTTTTCTTTTCATAAGTGCTTCCTTTTGGGGTTGTCTCGGATGTGAGTTTTTTTCTGCAGACAGCTGATAACCATCACATGAATTGACAATGATTCTAGCCCATTCATTGAGTGGGAGGACTGCAATGTGTTCAAGGACCTATTGTACGTATGGAAGGCGGGGTTGAGTTGCATTTGCCAATATCTGTATTAAAAGTAGTTATTGCATGCTGCATAACTTCTTCACTTTAGGAACTTTGGCAAGGCAGGAATGATACATTAAAAACTGGACAATCCTCAACGGAAGGAAGACGCTCCCTCCCAGTCTGTTTCATTGACCCAACCTGAGCACTGCCTTGAGTTTGAGGAATAGTAAGTGCTACTTGTTGGGGCAGTCATACAGACATGATCAGCATGAAATGTCTACACATTGACGTGACATTAGCAATCATATCGGAGGAACAAACTCTTTCTTTGAATCTGTCAGCAAGATTGCTCAAACATAAGCACTCACTTGTGTTCAGAGAACAGTAAGTGCTTCTTGTTGGGGTAGTTCTGGTGACTTTTCATATGACGGTTGGTCAAATTTGATGATCTCAAATCATGATCTTCTTAAATAGAGGAGTTAACAGTTTTCCTGTTTTAAAAATTTTAGCCTTTTGGGGTCCATCCAGGATGACATTTTCAGCATCCATTTGCGGTCACATTAGGTTCTCACTCTATATTTGTCAGTATTACAACCCAAACAAACGTACTGCCTGGAATTTTCACTGCAGTAAGTGCTATTGTTGGGGTAGTGTTGCTGCAGCAACGTACGTCTTTAGGAAATGGCAGGAACACGACTCCCAGATTTTTGTGGCCCCTACATAAGCAATAGCTAAATGTTCAATGGAGTAGGCTACTTTTTGGTTCCACTTGCAATCCTGACATATTTGAAATATGTTGACCAATCACATTGTGATGACCTCAAATGGAAACACTATTGTTATTTTTCTTTTCATAAGTGCTTCCTTTTGGGGTTGTCTCGGCTGTGAGTTTTTTTCTGCAGACAGCTGATAACCATCACATGAATTGACAACGATTCTAGCCCATTCATTGAGTGTGAGGACTGCAATGTGTTCAAGGACCTATTGTACGCATGGAAGTCGGGGTTGAGTTTCATTGGCCAATATCTTTATTAAAAGTAGTTATTGCATGCTGCATATCTTCTCCACTTTAGGAACTTTGGCAAGGCAGGAATGATACATTAAAAACTGGACAATCCTCAACGGAAGGAAGACGCTCCCTCCCAGTCTGTTTCATTGAACCAACCTGAGCACTGCCTTGAGTTTGAGGAATAGTAAGTGCTACTTGTTGGGGCAGTCATACAGACATGATCAACATGAAATGTCTACACGTTGACGTGACATTAGCAATCATATCGGAGGAACAAACTCTTTTCTTTGAATCTGTCAGCAAGATTGCTCAAACATAAGCACTCAATTGTGTTCAGAGAACAGTAAGTGCTTCTTGTTGGGGTAGTTCTGTTGACTTTTCATATGACGGTTGGTCAAATTTGATGATCTCAAATCATGATCATCTCAATTAGAGGAGTTAACAGTTTTCCTGTTTTAAAAATTTTAGCTTTTTGGGGTCCATCCAGGATGACATTTTCAGCATCCATTTGCGGTCACATTAGGTTCTCACTCTATATTTGTCAGTATTACAACCCAAACAAACGTACTGCCTGGAATTTTCACTGCAGTAAGTGCTATTGTTGGGGTAGTGTTGCTGCAGCAACGTACGTCTTTAGGAAATGGCAGGAACACGACTCCCAGATTTTTGTGGCCCCTACATAAGCAATAGCAAAATGTTCAATGGAGTTGGCTACCTTTTGGTTCCTCTTGCAATCCTGACATATTTGAAATATGTTGACCAATCACATTGTGATGACCTCAATTGGAAACACCATTGTTATTTTTCTTTTCATAAGTGCTTCCTTTTGGGGTTGTCTCGGATGTGAGTTTTTTTCTGCAGACAGCTGATAACCATCACATGAATTGACAATGATTCTAGCCCATTCATTGAGTGGGAGGACTGCAATGTGTTCAAGGACCTATTGTACGCATGGAAGGCGGGGTTGAGTTGCATTTGCCAATATCTGTATTAAAAGTAGTTATTGCATGCTGCATATCTTCTCCACTTTAGGAACTTTGGCAAGGCAGGAATGATACATTAAAAACTGGACAATCCTCAACGGAAGGAAGACGCTCCCTCACAGTCTGTTTCATTGACCCAACCTGAGCACTGCCTTGAGTTTCAGGAATAGTAAGTGCTACTTGTTGGGGCAGTCATACAGACATGATCAGCATGAAATGTCTACACATTGACGTGACATTAGCAATCATATCGGAGGAACAAACTCTTTCTTTGAATCTGTCAGCAAGATTGCTCAAACATAAGCACTCACTTGTGTTCAGAGAACAGTAAGTGCTTCTTGTTGGGGTAGTTCTGGTGACTTTTCATATGACGGTTGGTCAAATTTGATGATCTCAAATCATGATCTTCTTAAATAGAGGAGTTAACAGTTTTCCTGTTTTAAAATTTTTAGCCTTTTGGGGTCCATCCAGGATGACATTTTCAGCATCCATTTGCGGTCACATTAGGTTCTCACTCTATATTTGTCAGTATTACAACCCAAACAAACGTACTGCCTGGAATTTTCACTGCAGAAAGTGCTATTGTTGGGGTAGTGTTGCTGCAGCAACGTACGTCTTTAGGAAATGGCAGGAACACGACTCCCAGATTTTTGTGGCCCCTACATAAGCAATAGCTAAATGTTCAATGGAGTAGGCTACTTTTTGGTTCCACTTGCAATCCTGACATATTTGAAATATGTTGACCAATCACATTGTGATGACCTCAAATGGAAACACCATTGTTATTTTTCTTTTCATAAGTGCTTCCTTTTGGGGTTGTCTCGGCTGTGAGTTTTTTTCTGCAGATAGCTGCTCACACTGATAACGACCACATGAATTGACAATGATTCTAGCCCATTCATTGAGTGGGAGGACTGCAATGTGTTCAAGGACCTATTGTACGCATGGAAGGCGGGGTTGAGTTGCATTTGCCAATATCTGTATTAAAAGTAGTTATTGCATGCTGCATATCTTCTCCACTTTAGGAACTTTGGCAAGGCAGGAATGATACATTAAAAACTGGACAATCCTCAACGGAAGGAAGACGCTCCCTCACAGTCTGTTTCATTGACCCAACCTGAGCACTGCCTTGAGTTTGAGGAATAGTAAGTGCTACTTGTTGGGGCAGTCATACAGACATGATCAGCATGAAATGTCTACACATTGACGTGACATTAGCAATCATATCGGAGGAACAAACTCTTTCTTTGAATCTGTCAGCAAGACTGCTCAAACATAAGCACTCACTTGTGTTCAGAGAACAGTAAGTGCTTCTTGTTGGGGTAGTTCTGGTGACTTTTCATATGACGGTTGGTCAAATTTGATGATCTCAAATCATGATCTTCTTAAATAGAGGAGTTAACAGTGTTCCTGTTTTAAAAATTTTAGCCTTTTGGGGTCCATCCAGGATGACATTTTCAGCATCCATTTGCGGTCACATTAGGTTCTCACTCTATATTTGTCAGTATTACAACCCAAACAAACGTACTGCTTGGAATTTTCACTGCAGTAAGTGCTATTGTTGGGGTGGTGTTGTTGCAGCAACGTACGTCTTTAGGAAATGGCAGGAACACGACTCCCAGATTTTTGTGGCCCCTACATAAGCAATAGCTAAATGTTCAATGGAGTAGGCTACTTTTTGGTTCCACTTGCAATCCTGACATATTTGAAATATGTTGACCAATCACATTGTGATGACCTCAAATGGAAACACCATTGTTATTTTTCTTTTCATAAGTGCTTCCTTTTGGGGTTGTCTCGGCTGTGAGTTTGTTTCTGCAGATAGCTGCTCACACTGATAACGACCACATGAATAGACAATGATTCTAGCCCATTCATTGAGTGGGAGGACTGCAATGTGTTCAAGGACCTATTGTACGCATGGAAGGCGGGGTTGAGTTGCATTTGCCAATATCTGTATTAAAAGTAGTTATTGCATGCTGCATATCTTCTCCACTTTAGGAACTTTGGCAAGGCAGGAATGATACATTAAAAACTGGACAATCCTCAACGGCAGGAAGACGCTCCCTCACAGTCTGTTTCATTGACCCAACCTGAGCACTGCCTTGAGTTTCAGGAATAGTAAGTGCTACTTGTTGGGGCAGTCATACAGACATGATCAGCATGAAATGTCTACACATTGACGTGACATTAGCAATCATATCGGAGGAACAAACTCTTTCTTTGAATCTGTCAGCAAGACTGCTCAAACATAAGCACTCACTTGTGTTCAGAGAACAGTAAGTGCTTCTTGTTGGGGTAGTTCTGGTGACTTTTCATATGACGGTTGGTCAAATTTGATGATCTCAAATCATGATCTTCTCAAATAGAGGAGTTAACAGTGTTCCTGTTTTAAAAATTTTAGCCTTTTGGGGTCCATCCAGGATGACATTTTCAGCATCCATTTGCGGTCACATTAGGTTCTCACTCTATATTTGTCAGTATTACAACCCAAACAAACGTACTGCCTGGAATTTTCACTGCAGTAAGTGCTATTGTTGGGGTAGTGTTGCTGCAGCAACGTACGTCTTTAGGAAATGGCAGGAACACGACTCCCAGATTTTTGTGGCCCCTACATAAGCAATAGCTAAATGTTCAATGGAGTAGGCTACTTTTTGGTTCCACTTGCAATCCTAACATATTTGAAATATGTTGACCAATCACATTGTGATGACCTCAAATGGAAACACCATTGTTATTTTTCTTTTCATAAGTGCTTCCTTTTGGGGTTGTCTCGGCTGTGAGTTTTTTTTCTGCAGATAGCTGCTCACACTGATAACGACCACATGAATTGACAATGATTCTAGCCCATTCATTGAGTGGGAGGACTGCAATGTGTTCAAGGACCTATTGTACGCATGGAAGGCGGGGTTGAGTTGCATTTGCCAATATCTGTATTAAAAGTAGTTATTGCATGCTGCATAACTTCTTCACTTTAGGAACTTTGGCAAGGCAGGAATGATACATTAAAAACTGGACAATCCTCAACGGAAGGAAGACGCTCCCTCCCAGTCTGTTTCATTGACCCAACCTGAGCACTGCCTTGAGTTTGAGGAATAGTAAGTGCTACTTGTTGGGGCAGTCATACAGACATGATCAACATGAAATGTCTACACATTGACATGACATTAGCAATCATATCGGAGGAACAAACTCTTTCTTTGAATCTGTCAGCAAGATTGCTCAAACATAAGCACTCACTTGTGTTCAGAGAACAGTAAGTGCTTCTTGTTGGGGTAGTTCTGGTGACTTTTCATATGACGGTTGGTCAAATTTGATGATCTCAAATCATGATCTTCTTAAATAGAGGAGTTAACAGTTTTCCTGTTTTAAAATTTTTAGCCTTTTGGGGTCCATCCAGGATGACATTTTCAGCATCCATTTGCGGTCACATTAGGTTCTCACTCTATATTTGTCAGTATTACAACCCAAACAAACGTACTGCCTGGAATTTTCACTGCAGTAAGTGCTATTGTTGGGGTAGTGTTGCTGCAGCAACGTACGTCTTTAGGAAATGGCAGGAACACGACTCCCAGATTTTTGTGGCCCCTACATAAGCAATAGCTAAATGTTCAATGGAGTAGGCTACTTTTTGGTTCCACTTGCAATCCTGACATATTTGAAATATGTTGACCAATCACATTGTGATGACCTCAAATGGAAACACTATTGTTATTTTTCTTTTCATAAGTGCTTCCTTTTGGGGTTGTCTCGGATGTGAGTTTTTTTCTGCAGACAGCTGATAACCATCACATGAATTGACAATGATTCTAGCCCATTCATTGAGTGGGAGGACTGCAATGTGTTCAAGGACCTATTGTACGTATGGAAGGCGGGGTTGAGTTGCATTTGCCAATATCTGTATTAAAAGTAGTTATTGCATGCTGCATAACTTCTTCACTTTAGGAACTTTGGCAAGGCAGGAATGATACATTAAAAACTGGACAATCCTCAACGGAAGGAAGACGCTCCCTCCCAGTCTGTTTCATTGACCCAACCTGAGCACTGCCTTGAGTTTGAGGAATAGTAAGTGCTACTTGTTGGGGCAGTCATACAGACATGATCAGCATGAAATGTCTACACATTGACGTGACATTAGCAATCATATCGGAGGAACAAACTCTTTCTTTGAATCTGTCAGCAAGATTGCTCAAACATAAGCACTCACTTGTGTTCAGAGAACAGTAAGTGCTTCTTGTTGGGGTAGTTCTGGTGACTTTTCATATGACGGTTGGTCAAATTTGATGATCTCAAATCATGATCTTCTTAAATAGAGGAGTTAACAGTTTTCCTGTTTTAAAAATTTTAGCCTTTTGGGGTCCATCCAGGATGACATTTTCAGCATCCATTTGCGGTCACATTAGGTTCTCACTCTATATTTGTCAGTATTACAACCCAAACAAACGTACTGCCTGGAATTTTCACTGCAGTAAGTGCTATTGTTGGGGTAGTGTTGCTGCAGCAACGTACGTCTTTAGGAAATGGCAGGAACACGACTCCCAGATTTTTGTGGCCCCTACATAAGCAATAGCTAAATGTTCAATGGAGTAGGCTACTTTTTGGTTCCACTTGCAATCCTGACATATTTGAAATATGTTGACCAATCACATTGTGATGACCTCAAATGGAAACACTATTGTTATTTTTCTTTTCATAAGTGCTTCCTTTTGGGGTTGTCTCGGCTGTGAGTTTTTTTCTGCAGACAGCTGATAACCATCACATGAATTGACAACGATTCTAGCCCATTCATTGAGTGTGAGGACTGCAATGTGTTCAAGGACCTATTGTACGCATGGAAGTCGGGGTTGAGTTTCATTGGCCAATATCTTTATTAAAAGTAGTTATTGCATGCTGCATATCTTCTCCACTTTAGGAACTTTGGCAAGGCAGGAATGATACATTAAAAACTGGACAATCCTCAACGGAAGGAAGACGCTCCCTCCCAGTCTGTTTCATTGAACCAACCTGAGCACTGCCTTGAGTTTGAGGAATAGTAAGTGCTACTTGTTGGGGCAGTCATACAGACATGATCAACATGAAATGTCTACACGTTGACGTGACATTAGCAATCATATCGGAGGAACAAACTCTTTTCTTTGAATCTGTCAGCAAGATTGCTCAAACATAAGCACTCAATTGTGTTCAGAGAACAGTAAGTGCTTCTTGTTGGGGTAGTTCTGTTGACTTTTCATATGACGGTTGGTCAAATTTGATGATCTCAAATCATGATCATCTCAATTAGAGGAGTTAACAGTTTTCCTGTTTTAAAAATTTTAGCTTTTTGGGGTCCATCCAGGATGACATTTTCAGCATCCATTTGCGGTCACATTAGGTTCTCACTCTATATTTGTCAGTATTACAACCCAAACAAACGTACTGCCTGGAATTTTCACTGCAGTAAGTGCTATTGTTGGGGTAGTGTTGCTGCAGCAACGTACGTCTTTAGGAAATGGCAGGAACACGACTCCCAGATTTTTGTGGCCCCTACATAAGCAATAGCAAAATGTTCAATGGAGTTGGCTACCTTTTGGTTCCTCTTGCAATCCTGACATATTTGAAATATGTTGACCAATCACATTGTGATGACCTCAATTGGAAACACCATTGTTATTTTTCTTTTCATAAGTGCTTCCTTTTGGGGTTGTCTCGGATGTGAGTTTTTTTCTGCAGACAGCTGATAACCATCACATGAATTGACAATGATTCTAGCCCATTCATTGAGTGGGAGGACTGCAATGTGTTCAAGGACCTATTGTACGCATGGAAGGCGGGGTTGAGTTGCATTTGCCAATATCTGTATTAAAAGTAGTTATTGCATGCTGCATATCTTCTCCACTTTAGGAACTTTGGCAAGGCAGGAATGATACATTAAAAACTGGACAATCCTCAACGGAAGGAAGACGCTCCCTCACAGTCTGTTTCATTGACCCAACCTGAGCACTGCCTTGAGTTTCAGGAATAGTAAGTGCTACTTGTTGGGGCAGTCATACAGACATGATCAGCATGAAATGTCTACACATTGACGTGACATTAGCAATCATATCGGAGGAACAAACTCTTTCTTTGAATCTGTCAGCAAGATTGCTCAAACATAAGCACTCACTTGTGTTCAGAGAACAGTAAGTGCTTCTTGTTGGGGTAGTTCTGGTGACTTTTCATATGACGGTTGGTCAAATTTGATGATCTCAAATCATGATCTTCTTAAATAGAGGAGTTAACAGTTTTCCTGTTTTAAAATTTTTAGCCTTTTGGGGTCCATCCAGGATGACATTTTCAGCATCCATTTGCGGTCACATTAGGTTCTCACTCTATATTTGTCAGTATTACAACCCAAACAAACGTACTGCCTGGAATTTTCACTGCAGAAAGTGCTATTGTTGGGGTAGTGTTGCTGCAGCAACGTACGTCTTTAGGAAATGGCAGGAACACGACTCCCAGATTTTTGTGGCCCCTACATAAGCAATAGCTAAATGTTCAATGGAGTAGGCTACTTTTTGGTTCCACTTGCAATCCTGACATATTTGAAATATGTTGACCAATCACATTGTGATGACCTCAAATGGAAACACCATTGTTATTTTTCTTTTCATAAGTGCTTCCTTTTGGGGTTGTCTCGGCTGTGAGTTTTTTTCTGCAGATAGCTGCTCACACTGATAACGACCACATGAATTGACAATGATTCTAGCCCATTCATTGAGTGTGAGGACTGCAATGTGTTCAAGGACCTATTGTACGCATGGAAGGCGGGGTTGAGTTGCATTTGCCAATATCTGTATTAAAAGTAGTTATTGCATGCTGCATATCTTCTCCACTTTAGGAACTTTGGCAAGGCAGGAATGATACATTAAAAACTGGACAATCCTCAACGGAAGGAAGACGCTCCCTCACAGTCTGTTTCATTGACCCAACCTGAGCACTGCCTTGAGTTTGAGGAATAGTAAGTGCTACTTGTTGGGGCAGTCATACAGACATGATCAGCATGAAATGTCTACACATTGACGTGACATTAGCAATCATATCGGAGGAACAAACTCTTTCTTTGAATCTGTCAGCAAGACTGCTCAAACATAAGCACTCACTTGTGTTCAGAGAACAGTAAGTGCTTCTTGTTGGGGTAGTTCTGGTGACTTTTCATATGACGGTTGGTCAAATTTGATGATCTCAAATCATGATCATCTCAATTAGAGGAGTTAACAGTTTTCCTGTTTTAAAAATTTTAGCTTTTTGGGGTCCATCCAGGATGACATTTTCAGCATCCATTTGCGGTCACATTAGGTTCTCACTCTATATTTGTCAGTATTACAACCCAAACAAACGTACTGCCTGGAATTTTCACTGCAGTAAGTGCTATTGTTGGGGTAGTGTTGCTGCAGCAACGTACGTCTTTAGGAAATGGCAGGAACACGAATCCCAGATTTTTGTGGCCCCTACATAAGCAATAGCTAAATGTTCAATGGATTAGGCTACTTTTTGGTTCCACTTGCAATCCTGACATATTTGAAATATGATGACCAATCACATTGTGATGACCTCAAATGGAAACACCATTGTTATTTTTCTTTTCATAAGTGCTTCCTTTTGGGGTTGTCTCGGCTGTGAGTTTTTTTCTGCAGATAGCTGCTCACACTGATAACGACCACATGAATTGACAATGATTCTAGCCCATTCATTGAGTGGGAGGACTGCAATGTGTTCAAGGACCGATTGTACGCATGGAAGGCGGGGTTGAGTTGCATTTGCCAATATCTGTATTAAAAGTAGTTATTGCATGCTGCATTTCTTCTCCACTTTAGGAACTTTGGCAAGGCAGGAATGATACATTAAAAACTGGACAATCCTCAACGGAAGGAAGACGCTCCCTCACAGTCTGTTTCATTGACCCAACCTGAGCACTGCCTTGAGTTTCAGGAATAGTAAGTGCTACTTGTTGGGGCAGTCATACAGACATGATCAGCATGAAATGTCTACACATTGACGTGACATTAGCAATCATATCGGAGGAACAAACTCTTTCTTTGAATCTGTCAGCAAGATTGCTCAAACATAAGCACTCACTTGTGTTCAGAGAACAGTAAGTGCTTCTTGTTGGGGTAGTTCTGGTGACTTTTCATATGACGGTTGGTCAAATTTGATGATCTCAAATCATGATCTTCTTAAATAGAGGAGTTAACAGTTTTCCTGTTTTAAAATTTTTAGCCTTTTGGGGTCCATCCAGGATGACATTTTCAGCATCCATTTGCGGTCACATTAGGTTCTCACTCTATATTTGTCAGTATTACAACCCAAACAAACGTACTGCCTGGAATTTTCACTGCAGTAAGTGCTATTGTTGGAGTAGTGTTGCTGCAGCAACGTACGTCTTTAGGAAATGGCAGGAACACGACTCCCAGATTTTTGTGGCCCCTACATAAGCAATAGCTAAATGTTCAATGGAGTAGGCTACTTTTTGGTTCCACTTGCAATCCTGACATATTTGAAATATGTTGACCAATCACATTGTGATGACCTCAAATGGAAACACTATTGTTATTTTTCTTTTCATAAGTGCTTCCTTTTGGGGTTGTCTCGGATGTGAGTTTTTTTCTGCAGACAGCTGATAACCATCACATGAATTGACAATGATTCTAGCCCATTCATTGAGTGGGAGGACTGCAATGTGTTCAAGGACCTATTGTACGTATGGAAGGCGGGGTTGAGTTGCATTTGCCAATATCTGTATTAAAAGTAGTTATTGCATGCTGCATATCTTCTCCACTTTAGGAACTTTGGCAAGGCAGGAATGATACATTAAAAACTGGACAATCCTCAACGGAAGGAAGACGCTCCCTCACAGTCTGTTTCATTGACCCAACCTGAGCACTGCCTTGAGTTTCAGGAATAGTAAGTGCTACTTGTTGGGGCAGTCATACAGACATGATCAGCATGAAATGTCTACACATTGACGTGACATTAGCAATCATATCGGAGGAACAAACTCTTTCTTTGAATCTGTCAGCAAGATTGCTCAAACATAAGCACTCACTTGTGTTCAGAGAACAGTAAGTGCTTCTTGTTGGGGTAGTTCTGGTGACTTTTCATATGACGGTTGGTCAAATTTGATGATCTCAAATCATGATCTTCTTAAATAGAGGAGTTAACAGTTTTCCTGTTTTAAAAATTTTAGCCTTTTGGGGTCCATCCAGGATGACATTTTCAGCATCCATTTGCGGTCACATTAGGTTCTCACTCTATATTTGTCAGTATTACAACCCAAACAAACGTACTGCCTGGAATTTTCACTGCAGTGAGTGTTATTGTTGGGGTAGTGTTGCTGCAGCAACGTACGTCTTTAGGAAATGGCAGGAACACGACTCCCAGATTTTTGTGGCCCCTACATAAGCAATAGCTAAATGTTCAATGGAGTAGGCTACTTTTTGGTTCCACTTGCAATCCTGACATATTTGAAATATGTTGACCAATCACATTGTGATGACCTCAATTGGAAACACCATTGTTATTTTTCTTTTCATAAGTGCTTCCTTTTGGGGTTGTCTCGGCTGTGAGTTTTTTTCTGCAGACAGCTGATAACCATCACATGAATTGACAATGATTCTAGCCCATTCATTGAGTGTGAGGACTGCAATGTGTTCAAGGACCTATTGTACGCATGGAAGGCGGGGTTGAGTTTCATTGGCCAATATCTTTATTAAAAGTTGTTATTGCATGCTGCATATCTTCTCCACTTTAGGAACTTTGGCAAGGCAGGAATGATACATTAAAAACTGGACAATCCTCAACGGAAGGAAGACGCTCCCTCACAGTCTGTTTCATTGACCCAACCTGAGCACTGCCTTGAGTTTCAGGAATAGTAAGTGCTACTTGTTGGGGCAGTCATACAGACATGATCAGCATGAAATGTCTACACATTGACGTGACATTAGCAATCATATCGGAGGAACAAACTCTTTCTTTGAATCTGTCAGCAAGACTGCTCAAACATAAGCACTCACTTGTGTTCAGAGAACAGTAAGTGCTTCTTGTTGGGGTAGTTCTGGTGACTTTTCATATGACGGTTGGTCAAATTTGATGATCTCAAATCATGATCTTCTTAAATAGAGGAGTTAACAGTGTTCCTGTTTTAAAAATTTTAGCCTTTTGGGGTCCATCCAGGATGACATTTTCAGCATCCATTTGCGGTCACATTAGGTTCTCACTCTATATTTGTCAGTATTACAACCCAAACAAACGTACTGCCTGGAATTTTCACTGCAGTAAGTGCTATTGTTGGGGTAGTGTTGCTGCAGCAACGTACGTCTTTAGGAAATGGCAGGAACACGAATCCCAGATTTTTGTGGCCCCTACATAAGCAATAGCTAAATGTTCAATGGATTAGGCTACTTTTTGGTTCCACTTGCAATCCTGACATATTTGAAATATGATGACCAATCACATTGTGATGACCTCAAATGGAAACACCATTGTTATTTTTCTTTTCATAAGTGCTTCCTTTTGGGGTTGTCTCGGCTGTGAGTTTTTTTCTGCAGATAGCTGCTCACACTGATAACGACCACATGAATTGACAATGATTCTAGCCCATTCATTGAGTGGGAGGACTGCAATGTGTTCAAGGACCGATTGTACGCATGGAAGGCGGGGTTGAGTTGCATTTGCCAATATCTGTATTAAAAGTAGTTATTGCATGCTGCATTTCTTCTCCACTTTAGGAACTTTGGCAAGGCAGGAATGATACATTAAAAACTGGACAATCCTCAACGGAAGGAAGACGCTCCCTCACAGTCTGTTTCATTGACCCAACCTGAGCACTGCCTTGAGTTTCAGGAATAGTAAGTGCTACTTGTTGGGGCAGTCATACAGACATGATCAGCATGAAATGTCTACACATTGACGTGACATTAGCAATCATATCGGAGGAACAAACTCTTTCTTTGAATCTGTCAGCAAGATTGCTCAAACATAAGCACTCACTTGTGTTCAGAGAACAGTAAGTGCTTCTTGTTGGGGTAGTTCTGGTGACTTTTCATATGACGGTTGGTCAAATTTGATGATCTCAAATCATGATCTTCTTAAATAGAGGAGTTAACAGTTTTCCTGTTTTAAAATTTTTAGCCTTTTGGGGTCCATCCAGGATGACATTTTCAGCATCCATTTGCGGTCACATTAGGTTCTCACTCTATATTTGTCAGTATTACAACCCAAACAAACGTACTGCCTGGAATTTTCACTGCAGTAAGTGCTATTGTTGGGGTAGTGTTGCTGCAGCAACGTACGTCTTTAGGAAATGGCAGGAACACGACTCCCAGATTTTTGTGGCCCCTACATAAGCAATAGCAAAATGTTCAATGGAGTTGGCTACCTTTTGGTTCCTCTTGCAATCCTGACATATTTGAAATATGTTGACCAATCACATTGTGATGACCTCAATTGGAAACACCATTGTTATTTTTCTTTTCATAAGTGCTTCCTTTTGGGGTTGTCTCGGATGTGAGTTTTTTTCTGCAGACAGCTGATAACCATCACATGAATTGACAATGATTCTAGCCCATTCATTGAGTGGGAGGACTGCAATGTGTTCAAGGACCTATTGTACGCATGGAAGGCGGGGTTGAGTTGCATTTGCCAATATCTGTATTAAAAGTAGTTATTGCATGCTGCATATCTTCTCCACTTTAGGAACTTTGGCAAGGCAGGAATGATACATTAAAAACTGGACAATCCTCAACGGAAGGAAGACGCTCCCTCACAGTCTGTTTCATTGACCCAACCTGAGCACTGCCTTGAGTTTCAGGAATAGTAAGTGCTACTTGTTGGGGCAGTCATACAGACATGATCAGCATGAAATGTCTACACATTGACGTGACATTAGCAATCATATCGGAGGAACAAACTCTTTCTTTGAATCTGTCAGCAAGATTGCTCAAACATAAGCACTCACTTGTGTTCAGAGAACAGTAAGTGCTTCTTGTTGGGGTAGTTCTGGTGACTTTTCATATGACGGTTGGTCAAATTTGATGATCTCAAATCATGATCTTCTTAAATAGAGGAGTTAACAGTTTTCCTGTTTTAAAATTTTTAGCCTTTTGGGGTCCATCCAGGATGACATTTTCAGCATCCATTTGCGGTCACATTAGGTTCTCACTCTATATTTGTCAGTATTACAACCCAAACAAACGTACTGCCTGGAATTTTCACTGCAGTAAGTGCTATTGTTGGGGTAGTGTTGCTGCAGCAACGTACGTCTTTAGGAAATGGCAGGAACACGACTCCCAGATTTTTGTGGCCCCTACATAAGCAATAGCTAAATGTTCAATGGAGTAGGCTACTTTTTGGTTCCACTTGCAATCCTGACATATTTGAAATATGTTGACCAATCACATTGTGATGACCTCAAATGGAAACACCATTGTTATTTTTCTTTTCATAAGTGCTTCCTTTTGGGGTTGTCTCGGCTGTGAGTTTTTTTCTGCAGATAGCTGCTCACACTGATAACGACCACATGAATTGACAATGATTCTAGCCCATTCATTGAGTGGGAGGACTGCAATGTGTTCAAGGACCTATTGTACGCATGGAAGGCGGGGTTGAGTTGCATTTGCCAATATCTGTATTAAAAGTAGTTATTGCATGCTGCATATCTTCTCCACTTTAGGAACTTTGGCAAGGCAGGAATGATACATTAAAAACTGGACAATCCTCAACGGAAGGAAGACGCTCCCTCACAGTCTGTTTCATTGACCCAACCTGAGCACTGCCTTGAGTTTGAGGAATAGTAAGTGCTACTTGTTGGGGCAGTCATACAGACATGATCAGCATGAAATGTCTACACATTGACGTGACATTAGCAATCATATCGGAGGAACAAACTCTTTCTTTGAATCTGTCAGCAAGACTGCTCAAACATAAGCACTCACTTGTGTTCAGAGAACAGTAAGTGCTTCTTGTTGGGGTAGTTCTGGTGACTTTTCATATGACGGTTGGTCAAATTTGATGATCTCAAATCATGATCTTCTTAAATAGAGGAGTTAACAGTGTTCCTGTTTTAAAAATTTTAGCCTTTTGGGGTCCATCCAGGATGACATTTTCAGCATCCATTTGCGGTCACATTAGGTTCTCACTCTATATTTGTCAGTATTACAACCCAAACAAACGTACTGCCTGGAATTTTCACTGCAGTAAGTGCTATTGTTGGGGTAGTGTTGCTGCAGCAACGTACGTCTTTAGGAAATGGCAGGAACACGAATCCCAGATTTTTGTGGCCCCTACATAAGCAATAGCTAAATGTTCAATGGATTAGGCTACTTTTTGGTTCCACTTGCAATCCTGACATATTTGAAATATGATGACCAATCACATTGTGATGACCTCAAATGGAAACACCATTGTTATTTTTCTTTTCATAAGTGCTTCCTTTTGGGGTTGTCTCGGCTGTGAGTTTTTTTCTGCAGATAGCTGCTCACACTGATAACGACCACATGAATTGACAATGATTCTAGCCCATTCATTGAGTGGGAGGACTGCAATGTGTTCAAGGACCGATTGTACGCATGGAAGGCGGGGTTGAGTTGCATTTGCCAATATCTGTATTAAAAGTAGTTATTGCATGCTGCATTTCTTCTCCACTTTAGGAACTTTGGCAAGGCAGGAATGATACATTAAAAACTGGACAATCCTCAACGGAAGGAAGACGCTCCCTCACAGTCTGTTTCATTGACCCAACCTGAGCACTGCCTTGAGTTTCAGGAATAGTAAGTGCTACTTGTTGGGGCAGTCATACAGACATGATCAGCATGAAATGTCTACACATTGACGTGACATTAGCAATCATATCGGAGGAACAAACTCTTTCTTTGAATCTGTCAGCAAGATTGCTCAAACATAAGCACTCACTTGTGTTCAGAGAACAGTAAGTGCTTCTTGTTGGGGTAGTTCTGGTGACTTTTCATATGACGGTTGGTCAAATTTGATGATCTCAAATCATGATCTTCTTAAATAGAGGAGTTAACAGTTTTCCTGTTTTAAAATTTTTAGCCTTTTGGGGTCCATCCAGGATGACATTTTCAGCATCCATTTGCGGTCACATTAGGTTCTCACTCTATATTTGTCAGTATTACAACCCAAACAAACGTACTGCCTGGAATTTTCACTGCAGTAAGTGCTATTGTTGGGGTAGTGTTGCTGCAGCAACGTACGTCTTTAGGAAATGGCAGGAACACGACTCCCAGATTTTTGTGGCCCCTACATAAGCAATAGCAAAATGTTCAATGGAGTTGGCTACCTTTTGGTTCCTCTTGCAATCCTGACATATTTGAAATATGTTGACCAATCACATTGTGATGACCTCAATTGGAAACACCATTGTTATTTTTCTTTTCATAAGTGCTTCCTTTTGGGGTTGTCTCGGATGTGAGTTTTTTTCTGCAGACAGCTGATAACCATCACATGAATTGACAATGATTCTAGCCCATTCATTGAGTGGGAGGACTGCAATGTGTTCAAGGACCTATTGTACGCATGGAAGGCGGGGTTGAGTTGCATTTGCCAATATCTGTATTAAAAGTAGTTATTGCATGCTGCATATCTTCTCCACTTTAGGAACTTTGGCAAGGCAGGAATGATACATTAAAAACTGGACAATCCTCAACGGAAGGAAGACGCTCCCTCACAGTCTGTTTCATTGACCCAACCTGAGCACTGCCTTGAGTTTCAGGAATAGTAAGTGCTACTTGTTGGGGCAGTCATACAGACATGATCAGCATGAAATGTCTACACATTGACGTGACATTAGCAATCATATCGGAGGAACAAACTCTTTCTTTGAATCTGTCAGCAAGATTGCTCAAACATAAGCACTCACTTGTGTTCAGAGAACAGTAAGTGCTTCTTGTTGGGGTAGTTCTGGTGACTTTTCATATGACGGTTGGTCAAATTTGATGATCTCAAATCATGATCTTCTTAAATAGAGGAGTTAACAGTTTTCCTGTTTTAAAATTTTTAGCCTTTTGGGGTCCATCCAGGATGACATTTTCAGCATCCATTTGCGGTCACATTAGGTTCTCACTCTATATTTGTCAGTATTACAACCCAAACAAACGTACTGCCTGGAATTTTCACTGCAGTAAGTGCTATTGTTGGGGTAGTGTTGCTGCAGCAACGTACGTCTTTAGGAAATGGCAGGAACACGACTCCCAGATTTTTGTGGCCCCTACATAAGCAATAGCTAAATGTTCAATGGAGTAGGCTACTTTTTGGTTCCACTTGCAATCCTGACATATTTGAAATATGTTGACCAATCACATTGTGATGACCTCAAATGGAAACACCATTGTTATTTTTCTTTTCATAAGTGCTTCCTTTTGGGGTTGTCTCGGCTGTGAGTTTTTTTCTGCAGATAGCTGCTCACACTGATAACGACCACATGAATTGACAATGATTCTAGCCCATTCATTGAGTGGGAGGACTGCAATGTGTTCAAGGACCTATTGTACGCATGGAAGGCGGGGTTGAGTTGCATTTGCCAATATCTGTATTAAAAGTAGTTATTGCATGCTGCATATCTTCTCCACTTTAGGAACTTTGGCAAGGCAGGAATGATACATTAAAAACTGGACAATCCTCAACGGAAGGAAGACGCTCCCTCACAGTC
The DNA here is from genome assembly GCF_051991245.1 of Festucalex cinctus. Lineage (NCBI taxonomy): Eukaryota > Metazoa > Chordata > Actinopteri > Syngnathiformes > Syngnathidae > Festucalex > Festucalex cinctus. The sequence continues at coordinate 22,096,354 of NC_135427.1, forward strand.
TGTTTCATTGACCCAACCTGAGCACTGCCTTGAGTTTGAGGAATAGTAAGTGCTACTTGTTGGGGCAGTCATACAGACATGATCAGCATGAAATGTCTACACATTGACGTGACATTAGCAATCATATCGGAGGAACAAACTCTTTCTTTGAATCTGTCAGCAAGACTGCTCAAACATAAGCACTCACTTGTGTTCAGAGAACAGTAAGTGCTTCTTGTTGGGGTAGTTCTGGTGACTTTTCATATGACGGTTGGTCAAATTTGATGATCTCAAATCATGATCATCTCAATTAGAGGAGTTAACAGTTTTCCTGTTTTAAAAATTTTAGCTTTTTGGGGTCCATCCAGGATGACATTTTCAGCATCCATTTGCGGTCACATTAGGTTCTCACTCTATATTTGTCAGTATTACAACCCAAACAAACGTACTGCCTGGAATTTTCACTGCAGTAAGTGCTATTGTTGGGGTAGTGTTGCTGCAGCAACGTACGTCTTTAGGAAATGTCAGGAACACGAATCCCAGATTTTTGTGGCCCCTACATAAGCAATAGCTAAATGTTCAATGGATTAGGCTACTTTTTGGTTCCACTTGCAATCCTGACATATTTGAAATATGATGACCAATCACATTGTGATGACCTCAAATGGAAACACCATTGTTATTTTTCTTTTCATAAGTGCTTCCTTTTGGGGTTGTCTCGGCTGTGAGTTTTTTTCTGCAGATAGCTGCTCACACTGATAACGACCACATGAATTGACAATGATTCTAGCCCATTCATTGAGTGGGAGGACTGCAATGTGTTCAAGGACCTATTGTACGCATGGAAGGCGGGGTTGAGTTGCATTTGCCAATATCTGTATTAAAAGTAGTTATTGCATGCTGCATATCTTCTCCACTTTAGGAACTTTGGCAAGGCAGGAATGATACATTAAAAACTGGACAATCCTCAACGGAAGGAAGACGCTCCCTCACAGTCTGTTTCATTGACCCAACCTGAGCACTGCCTTGAGTTTCAGGAATAGTAAGTGCTACTTGTTGGGGCAGTCATACAGACATGATCAGCATGAAATGTCTACACATTGACGTGACATTAGCAATCATATCGGAGGAACAAACTCTTTCTTTGAATCTGTCAGCAAGATTGCTCAAACATAAGCACTCACTTGTGTTCAGAGAACAGTAAGTGCTTCTTGTTGGGGTAGTTCTGGTGACTTTTCATATGACGGTTGGTCAAATTTGATGATCTCAAATCATGATCTTCTTAAATAGAGGAGTTAACAGTTTTCCTGTTTTAAATTTTTTAGCCTTTTGGGGTCCATCCAGGATGACATTTTCAGCATCCATTTGCGGTCACATTAGGTTCTCACTCTATATTTGTCAGTATTACAACCCAAACAAACGTACTGCCTGGAATTTTCACTGCAGTAAGTGCTATTGTTGGGGTAGTGTTGCTGCAGCAACGTACGTCTTTAGGAAATGGCAGGAACACGACTCCCAGATTTTTGTGGCCCCTACATAAGCAATAGCTAAATGTTCAATGGAGTAGGCTACTTTTTGGTTCCACTTGCAATCCTGACATATTTGAAATATGTTGACCAATCACATTGTGATGACCTCAAATGGAAACACCATTGTTATTTTTCTTTTCATAAGTGCTTCCTTTTGGGGTTGTCTCGGCTGTGAGTTTTTTTCTGCAGATAGCTGCTCACACTGATAACGACCACATGAATTGACAATGATTCTAGCCCATTCATTGAGTGGGAGGACTGCAATGTGTTCAAGGACCTATTGTACGCATGGAAGGCGGGGTTGAGTTGCATTTGCCAATATCTGTATTAAAAGTAGTTATTGCATGCTGCATATCTTCTCCACTTTAGGAACTTTGGCAAGGCAGGAATGATACATTAAAAACTGGACAATCCTCAACGGAAGGAAGACGCTCCCTCACAGTCTGTTTCATTGACCCAACCTGAGCACTGCCTTGAGTTTGAGGAATAGTAAGTGCTACTTGTTGGGGCAGTCATACAGACATGATCAGCATGAAATGTCTACACATTGACGTGACATTAGCAATCATATCGGAGGAACAAACTCTTTCTTTGAATCTGTCAGCAAGACTGCTCAAACATAAGCACTCACTTGTGTTCAGAGAACAGTAAGTGCTTCTTGTTGGGGTAGTTCTGGTGACTTTTCATATGACGGTTGGTCAAATTTGATGATCTCAAATCATGATCATCTCAATTAGAGGAGTTAACAGTTTTCCTGTTTTAAAAATTTTAGCTTTTTGGGGTCCATCCAGGATGACATTTTCAGCATCCATTTGCGGTCACATTAGGTTCTCACTCTATATTTGTCAGTATTACAACCCAAACAAACGTACTGCCTGGAATTTTCACTGCAGTAAGTGCTATTGTTGGGGTAGTGTTGCTGCAGCAACGTACGTCTTTAGGAAATGGCAGGAACACGAATCCCAGATTTTTGTGGCCCCTACATAAGCAATAGCTAAATGTTCAATGGATTAGGCTACTTTTTGGTTCCACTTGCAATCCTGACATATTTGAAATATGATGACCAATCACATTGTGATGACCTCAAATGGAAACACCATTGTTATTTTTCTTTTCATAAGTGCTTCCTTTTGGGGTTGTCTCGGCTGTGAGTTTTTTTCTGCAGATAGCTGCTCACACTGATAACGACCACATGAATTGACAATGATTCTAGCCCATTCATTGAGTGGGAGGACTGCAATGTGTTCAAGGACCGATTGTACGCATGGAAGGCGGGGTTGAGTTGCATTTGCCAATATCTGTATTAAAAGTAGTTATTGCATGCTGCATTTCTTCTCCACTTTAGGAACTTTGGCAAGGCAGGAATGATACATTAAAAACTGGACAATCCTCAACGGAAGGAAGACGCTCCCTCACAGTCTGTTTCATTGACCCAACCTGAGCACTGCCTTGAGTTTCAGGAATAGTAAGTGCTACTTGTTGGGGCAGTCATACAGACATGATCAGCATGAAATGTCTACACATTGACGTGACATTAGCAATCATATCGGAGGAACAAACTCTTTCTTTGAATCTGTCAGCAAGATTGCTCAAACATAAGCACTCACTTGTGTTCAGAGAACAGTAAGTGCTTCTTGTTGGGGTAGTTCTGGTGACTTTTCATATGACGGTTGGTCAAATTTGATGATCTCAAATCATGATCTTCTTAAATAGAGGAGTTAACAGTTTTCCTGTTTTAAAATTTTTAGCCTTTTGGGGTCCATCCAGGATGACATTTTCAGCATCCATTTGCGGTCACATTAGGTTCTCACTCTATATTTGTCAGTATTACAACCCAAACAAACGTACTGCCTGGAATTTTCACTGCAGTAAGTGCTATTGTTGGGGTAGTGTTGCTGCAGCAACGTACGTCTTTAGGAAATGGCAGGAACACGACTCCCAGATTTTTGTGGCCCCTACATAAGCAATAGCTAAATGTTCAATGGAGTAGGCTACTTTTTGGTTCCACTTGCAATCCTGACATATTTGAAATATGTTGACCAATCACATTGTGATGACCTCAAATGGAAACACTATTGTTATTTTTCTTTTCATAAGTGCTTCCTTTTGGGGTTGTCTCGGATGTGAGTTTTTTTCTGCAGACAGCTGATAACCATCACATGAATTGACAATGATTCTAGCCCATTCATTGAGTGGGAGGACTGCAATGTGTTCAAGGACCTATTGTACGTATGGAAGGCGGGGTTGAGTTGCATTTGCCAATATCTGTATTAAAAGTAGTTATTGCATGCTGCATATCTTCTCCACTTTAGGAACTTTGGCAAGGCAGGAATGATACATTAAAAACTGGACAATCCTCAACGGAAGGAAGACGCTCCCTCACAGTCTGTTTCATTGACCCAACCTGAGCACTGCCTTGAGTTTCAGGAATAGTAAGTGCTACTTGTTGGGGCAGTCATACAGACATGATCAGCATGAAATGTCTACACATTGACGTGACATTAGCAATCATATCGGAGGAACAAACTCTTTCTTTGAATCTGTCAGCAAGACTGCTCAAACATAAGCACTCACTTGTGTTCAGAGAACAGTAAGTGCTTCTTGTTGGGGTAGTTCTGGTGACTTTTCATATGACGGTTGGTCAAATTTGATGATCTCAAATCATGATCTTCTTAAATAGAGGAGTTAACAGTGTTCCTGTTTTAAAAATTTTAGCCTTTTGGGGTCCATCCAGGATGACATTTTCAGCATCCATTTGCGGTCACATTAGGTTCTCACTCTATATTTGTCAGTATTACAACCCAAACAAACGTACTGCCTGGAATTTTCACTGCAGTAAGTGCTATTGTTGGGGTAGTGTTGCTGCAGCAACGTACGTCTTTAGGAAATGGCAGGAACACGAATCCCAGATTTTTGTGGCCCCTACATAAGCAATAGCTAAATGTTCAATGGATTAGGCTACTTTTTGGTTCCACTTGCAATCCTGACATATTTGAAATATGATGACCAATCACATTGTGATGACCTCAAATGGAAACACCATTGTTATTTTTCTTTTCATAAGTGCTTCCTTTTGGGGTTGTCTCGGCTGTGAGTTTTTTTCTGCAGATAGCTGCTCACACTGATAACGACCACATGAATTGACAATGATTCTAGCCCATTCATTGAGTGGGAGGACTGCAATGTGTTCAAGGACCGATTGTACGCATGGAAGGCGGGGTTGAGTTGCATTTGCCAATATCTGTATTAAAAGTAGTTATTGCATGCTGCATTTCTTCTCCACTTTAGGAACTTTGGCAAGGCAGGAATGATACATTAAAAACTGGACAATCCTCAACGGAAGGAAGACGCTCCCTCACAGTCTGTTTCATTGACCCAACCTGAGCACTGCCTTGAGTTTCAGGAATAGTAAGTGCTACTTGTTGGGGCAGTCATACAGACATGATCAGCATGAAATGTCTACACATTGACGTGACATTAGCAATCATATCGGAGGAACAAACTCTTTCTTTGAATCTGTCAGCAAGATTGCTCAAACATAAGCACTCACTTGTGTTCAGAGAACAGTAAGTGCTTCTTGTTGGGGTAGTTCTGGTGACTTTTCATATGACGGTTGGTCAAATTTGATGATCTCAAATCATGATCTTCTTAAATAGAGGAGTTAACAGTTTTCCTGTTTTAAAATTTTTAGCCTTTTGGGGTCCATCCAGGATGACATTTTCAGCATCCATTTGCGGTCACATTAGGTTCTCACTCTATATTTGTCAGTATTACAACCCAAACAAACGTACTGCCTGGAATTTTCACTGCAGTAAGTGCTATTGTTGGGGTAGTGTTGCTGCAGCAACGTACGTCTTTAGGAAATGGCAGGAACACGACTCCCAGATTTTTGTGGCCCCTACATAAGCAATAGCAAAATGTTCAATGGAGTTGGCTACCTTTTGGTTCCTCTTGCAATCCTGACATATTTGAAATATGTTGACCAATCACATTGTGATGACCTCAATTGGAAACACCATTGTTATTTTTCTTTTCATAAGTGCTTCCTTTTGGGGTTGTCTCGGATGTGAGTTTTTTTTCTGCAGACAGCTGATAACCATCACATGAATTGACAATGATTCTAGCCCATTCATTGAGTGGGAGGACTGCAATGTGTTCAAGGACCTATTGTACGCATGGAAGGCGGGGTTGAGTTGCATTTGCCAATATCTGTATTAAAAGTAGTTATTGCATGCTGCATATCTTCTCCACTTTAGGAACTTTGGCAAGGCAGGAATGATACATTAAAAACTGGACAATCCTCAACGGAAGGAAGACGCTCCCTCACAGTCTGTTTCATTGACCCAACCTGAGCACTGCCTTGAGTTTCAGGAATAGTAAGTGCTACTTGTTGGGGCAGTCATACAGACATGATCAGCATGAAATGTCTACACATTGACGTGACATTAGCAATCATATCGGAGGAACAAACTCTTTCTTTGAATCTGTCAGCAAGATTGCTCAAACATAAGCACTCACTTGTGTTCAGAGAACAGTAAGTGCTTCTTGTTGGGGTAGTTCTGGTGACTTTTCATATGACGGTTGGTCAAATTTGATGATCTCAAATCATGATCTTCTTAAATAGAGGAGTTAACAGTTTTCCTGTTTTAAAATTTTTAGCCTTTTGGGGTCCATCCAGGATGACATTTTCAGCATCCATTTGCGGTCACATTAGGTTCTCACTCTATATTTGTCAGTATTACAACCCAAACAAACGTACTGCCTGGAATTTTCACTGCAGTAAGTGCTATTGTTGGGGTAGTGTTGCTGCAGCAACGTACGTCTTTAGGAAATGGCAGGAACACGACTCCCAGATTTTTGTGGCCCCTACATAAGCAATAGCTAAATGTTCAATGGAGTAGGCTACTTTTTGGTTCCACTTGCAATCCTGACATATTTGAAATATGTTGACCAATCACATTGTGATGACCTCAAATGGAAACACCATTGTTATTTTTCTTTTCATAAGTGCTTCCTTTTGGGGTTGTCTCGGCTGTGAGTTTTTTTCTGCAGATAGCTGCTCACACTGATAACGACCACATGAATTGACAATGATTCTAGCCCATTCATTGAGTGGGAGGACTGCAATGTGTTCAAGGACCTATTGTACGCATGGAAGGCGGGGTTGAGTTGCATTTGCCAATATCTGTATTAAAAGTAGTTATTGCATGCTGCATATCTTCTCCACTTTAGGAACTTTGGCAAGGCAGGAATGATACATTAAAAACTGGACAATCCTCAACGGAAGGAAGACGCTCCCTCACAGTCTGTTTCATTGACCCAACCTGAGCACTGCCTTGAGTTTGAGGAATAGTAAGTGCTACTTGTTGGGGCAGTCATACAGACATGATCAGCATGAAATGTCTACACATTGACGTGACATTAGCAATCATATCGGAGGAACAAACTCTTTCTTTGAATCTGTCAGCAAGACTGCTCAAACATAAGCACTCACTTGTGTTCAGAGAACAGTAAGTGCTTCTTGTTGGGGTAGTTCTGGTGACTTTTCATATGACGGTTGGTCAAATTTGATGATCTCAAATCATGATCATCTCAATTAGAGGAGTTAACAGTTTTCCTGTTTTAAAAATTTTAGCTTTTTGGGGTCCATCCAGGATGACATTTTCAGCATCCATTTGCGGTCACATTAGGTTCTCACTCTATATTTGTCAGTATTACAACCCAAACAAACGTACTGCCTGGAATTTTCACTGCAGTAAGTGCTATTGTTGGGGTAGTGTTGCTGCAGCAACGTACGTCTTTAGGAAATGGCAGGAACACGAATCCCAGATTTTTGTGGCCCCTACATAAGCAATAGCTAAATGTTCAATGGATTAGGCTACTTTTTGGTTCCACTTGCAATCCTGACATATTTGAAATATGATGACCAATCACATTGTGATGACCTCAAATGGAAACACCATTGTTATTTTTCTTTTCATAAGTGCTTCCTTTTGGGGTTGTCTCGGCTGTGAGTTTTTTTCTGCAGATAGCTGCTCACACTGATAACGACCACATGAATTGACAATGATTCTAGCCCATTCATTGAGTGGGAGGACTGCAATGTGTTCAAGGACCGATTGTACGCATGGAAGGCGGGGTTGAGTTGCATTTGCCAATATCTGTATTAAAAGTAGTTATTGCATGCTGCATTTCTTCTCCACTTTAGGAACTTTGGCAAGGCAGGAATGATACATTAAAAACTGGACAATCCTCAACGGAAGGAAGACGCTCCCTCACAGTCTGTTTCATTGACCCAACCTGAGCACTGCCTTGAGTTTCAGGAATAGTAAGTGCTACTTGTTGGGGCAGTCATACAGACATGATCAGCATGAAATGTCTACACATTGACGTGACATTAGCAATCATATCGGAGGAACAAACTCTTTCTTTGAATCTGTCAGCAAGATTGCTCAAACATAAGCACTCACTTGTGTTCAGAGAACAGTAAGTGCTTCTTGTTGGGGTAGTTCTGGTGACTTTTCATATGACGGTTGGTCAAATTTGATGATCTCAAATCATGATCTTCTTAAATAGAGGAGTTAACAGTTTTCCTGTTTTAAAATTTTTAGCCTTTTGGGGTCATCCAGGATGACATTTTCAGCATCCATTTGCGGTCACATTAGGTTCTCACTCTATATTTGTCAGTATTACAACCCAAACAAACGTACTGCCTGGAATTTTCACTGCAGTAAGTGCTATTGTTGGGGTAGTGTTGCTGCAGCAACGTACGTCTTTAGGAAATGGCAGGAACACGACTCCCAGATTTTTGTGGCCCCTACATAAGCAATAGCTAAATGTTCAATGGAGTAGGCTACTTTTTGGTTCCACTTGCAATCCTGACATATTTGAAATATGTTGACCAATCACATTGTGATGACCTCAAATGGAAACACTATTGTTATTTTTCTTTTCATAAGTGCTTCCTTTTGGGGTTGTCTCGGATGTGAGTTTTTTTCTGCAGACAGCTGATAACCATCACATGAATTGACAATGATTCTAGCCCATTCATTGAGTGGGAGGACTGCAATGTGTTCAAGGACCTATTGTACGTATGGAAGGCGGGGTTGAGTTGCATTTGCCAATATCTGTATTAAAAGTAGTTATTGCATGCTGCATATCTTCTCCACTTTAGGAACTTTGGCAAGGCAGGAATGATACATTAAAAACTGGACAATCCTCAACGGAAGGAAGACGCTCCCTCACAGTCTGTTTCATTGACCCAACCTGAGCACTGCCTTGAGTTTCAGGAATAGTAAGTGCTACTTGTTGGGGCAGTCATACAGACATGATCAGCATGAAATGTCTACACATTGACGTGACATTAGCAATCATATCGGAGGAACAAACTCTTTCTTTGAATCTGTCAGCAAGATTGCTCAAACATAAGCACTCACTTGTGTTCAGAGAACAGTAAGTGCTTCTTGTTGGGGTAGTTCTGGTGACTTTTCATATGACGGTTGGTCAAATTTGATGATCTCAAATCATGATCTTCTTAAATAGAGGAGTTAACAGTTTTCCTGTTTTAAAAATTTTAGCCTTTTGGGGTCCATCCAGGATGACATTTTCAGCATCCATTTGCGGTCACATTAGGTTCTCACTCTATATTTGTCAGTATTACAACCCAAACAAACGTACTGCCTGGAATTTTCACTGCAGTGAGTGTTATTGTTGGGGTAGTGTTGCTGCAGCAACGTACGTCTTTAGGAAATGGCAGGAACACGACTCCCAGATTTTTGTGGCCCCTACATAAGCAATAGCTAAATGTTCAATGGAGTAGGCTACTTTTTGGTTCCACTTGCAATCCTGACATATTTGAAATATGTTGACCAATCACATTGTGATGACCTCAATTGGAAACACCATTGTTATTTTTCTTTTCATAAGTGCTTCTTTTTGGGGTTGTCTCGGCTGTGAGTTTTTTTCTGCAGACAGCTGATAACCATCACATGAATTGACAATGATTCTAGCCCATTCATTGAGTGTGAGGACTGCAATGTGTTCAAGGACCTATTGTACGCATGGAAGGCGGGGTTGAGTTTCATTGGCCAATATCTTTATTAAAAGTTGTTATTGCATGCTGCATATCTTCTCCACTTTAGGAACTTTGGCAAGGCAGGAATGATACATTAAAAACTGGACAATCCTCAACGGAAGGAAGACGCTCCCTCACAGTCTGTTTCATTGACCCAACCTGAGCACTGCCTTGAGTTTCAGGAATAGTAAGTGCTACTTGTTGGGGCAGTCATACAGACATGATCAGCATGAAATGTCTACACATTGACGTGACATTAGCAATCATATCGGAGGAACAAACTCTTTCTTTGAATCTGTCAGCAAGATTGCTCAAACATAAGCACTCACTTGTGTTCAGAGAACAGTAAGTGCTTCTTGTTGGGGTAGTTCTGGTGACTTTTCATATGACGGTTGGTCAAATTTGATGATCTCAAATCATGATCTTCTTAAATAGAGGAGTTAACAGTTTTCCTGTTTTAAAAATTTTAGCCTTTTGGGGTCCATCCAGGATGACATTTTCAGCATCCATTTGCGGTCACATTAGGTTCTCACTCTATATTTGTCAGTATTACAACCCAAACAAACGTACTGCCTGGAATTTTCACTGCAGTGAGTGTTATTGTTGGGGTAGTGTTGCTGCAGCAACGTACGTCTTTAGGAAATGGCAGGAACACGACTCCCAGATTTTTGTGGCCCCTACATAAGCAATAGCTAAATGTTCAATGGAGTAGGCTACTTTTTGGTTCCACTTGCAATCCTGACATATTTGAAATATGTTGACCAATCACATTGTGATGACCTCAATTGGAAACACCATTGTTATTTTTCTTTTCATAAGTGCTTCTTTTTGGGGTTGTCTCGGCTGTGAGTTTTTTTCTGCAGACAGCTGATAACCATCACATGAATTGACAATGATTCTAGCCCATTCATTGAGTGTGAGGACTGCAATGTGTTCAAGGACCTATTGTACGCATGGAAGGCGGGGTTGAGTTTCATTGGCCAATATCTTTATTAAAAGTTGTTATTGCATGCTGCATATCTTCTCCACTTTAGGAACTTTGGCAAGGCAGGAATGATACATTAAAAACTGGACAATCCTCAACGGAAGGAAGACGCTCCCTCACAGTCTGTTTCATTGACCCAACCTGAGCACTGCCTTGAGTTTCAGGAATAGTAAGTGCTACTTGTTGGGGCAGTCATACAGACATGATCAGCATGAAATGTCTACACATTGACGTGACATTAGCAATCATATCGGAGGAACAAACTCTTTCTTTGAATCTGTCAGCAAGACTGCTCAAACATAAGCACTCACTTGTGTTCAGAGAACAGTAAGTGCTTCTTGTTGGGGTAGTTCTGGTGACTTTTCATATGACGGTTGGTCAAATTTGATGATCTCAAATCATGATCTTCTTAAATAGAGGAGTTAACAGTGTTCCTGTTTTAAAAATTTTAGCCTTTTGGGGTCCATCCAGGATGACATTTTCAGCATCCATTTGCGGTCACATTAGGTTCTCACTCTATATTTGTCAGTATTACAACCCAAACAAACGTACTGCCTGGAATTTTCACTGCAGTAAGTGCTATTGTTGGGGTAGTGTTGCTGCAGCAACGTACGTCTTTAGGAAATGGCAGGAACACGAATCCCAGATTTTTGTGGCCCCTACATAAGCAATAGCTAAATGTTCAATGGATTAGGCTACTTTTTGGTTCCACTTGCAATCCTGACATATTTGAAATATGATGACCAATCACATTGTGATGACCTCAAATGGAAACACCATTGTTATTTTTCTTTTCATAAGTGCTTCCTTTTGGGGTTGTCTCGGCTGTGAGTTTTTTTCTGCAGATAGCTGCTCACACTGATAACGACCACATGAATTGACAATGATTCTAGCCCATTCATTGAGTGGGAGGACTGCAATGTGTTCAAGGACCTATTGTACGTATGGAAGGCGGGGTTGAGTTGCATTTGCCAATATCTGTATTAAAAGTAGTTATTGCATGCTGCATATCTTCTCCACTTTAGGAACTTTGGCAAGGCAGGAATGATACATTAAAAACTGGACAATCCTCAACGGAAGGAAGACGCTCCCTCACAGTCTGTTTCATTGACCCAACCTGAGCACTGCCTTGAGTTTCAGGAATAGTAAGTGCTACTTGTTGGGGCAGTCATACAGACATGATCAGCATGAAATGTCTACACATTGACGTGACATTAGCAATCATATCGGAGGAACAAACTCTTTCTTTGAATCTGTCAGCAAGATTGCTCAAACATAAGCACTCACTTGTGTTCAGAGAACAGTAAGTGCTTCTTGTTGGGGTAGTTCTGGTGACTTTTCATATGACGGTTGGTCAAATTTGATGATCTCAAATCATGATCTTCTTAAATAGAGGAGTTAACAGTTTTCCTGTTTTAAAAATTTTAGCCTTTTGGGGTCCATCCAGGATGACATTTTCAGCATCCATTTGCGGTCACATTAGGTTCTCACTCTATATTTGTCAGTATTACAACCCAAACAAACGTACTGCCTGGAATTTTCACTGCAGTGAGTGTTATTGTTGGGGTAGTGTTGCTGCAGCAACGTACGTCTTTAGGAAATGGCAGGAACACGACTCCCAGATTTTTGTGGCCCCTACATAAGCAATAGCTAAATGTTCAATGGAGTAGGCTACTTTTTGGTTCCACTTGCAATCCTGACATATTTGAAATATGTTGACCAATCACATTGTGATGACCTCAATTGGAAACACCATTGTTATTTTTCTTTTCATAAGTGCTTCCTTTTGGGGTTGTCTCGGCTGTGAGTTTTTTTCTGCAGACAGCTGATAACCATCACATGAATTGACAATGATTCTAGCCCATTCATTGAGTGTGAGGACTGCAATGTGTTCAAGGACCTATTGTACGCATGGAAGGCGGGGTTGAGTTTCATTGGCCAATATCTTTATTAAAAGTTGTTATTGCATGCTGCATATCTTCTCCACTTTAGGAACTTTGGCAAGGCAGGAATGATACATTAAAAACTGGACAATCCTCAACGGAAGGAAGACGCTCCCTCACAGTCTGTTTCATTGACCCAACCTGAGCACTGCCTTGAGTTTCAGGAATAGTAAGTGCTACTTGTTGGGGCAGTCATACAGACATGATCAGCATGAAATGTCTACACATTGACGTGACATTAGCAATCATATCGGAGGAACAAACTCTTTCTTTGAATCTGTCAGCAAGACTGCTCAAACATAAGCACTCACTTGTGTTCAGAGAACAGTAAGTGCTTCTTGTTGGGGTAGTTCTGGTGACTTTTCATATGACGGTTGGTCAAATTTGATGATCTCAAATCATGATCTTCTTAAATAGAGGAGTTAACAGTGTTCCTGTTTTAAAAATTTTAGCCTTTTGGGGTCCATCCAGGATGACATTTTCAGCATCCATTTGCGGTCACATTAGGTTCTCACTCTATATTTGTCAGTATTACAACCCAAACAAACGTACTGCCTGGAATTTTCACTGCAGTAAGTGCTATTGTTGGGGTAGTGTTGCTGCAGCAACGTACGTCTTTAGGAAATGGCAGGAACACGACTCCCAGATTTTTGTGGCCCCTACATAAGCAATAGCTAAATGTTCAATGGAGTAGGCTACTTTTTGGTTCCACTTGCAATCCTGACATATTTGAAATATGTTGACCAATCACATTGTGATGACCTCAAATGGAAACACTATTGTTATTTTTCTTTTCATAAGTGCTTCCTTTTGGGGTTGTCTCGGCTGTGAGTTTTTTTCTGCAGACAGCTGATAACCATCACATGAATTGACAACGATTCTAGCCCATTCATTGAGTGTGAGGACTGCAATGTGTTCAAGGACCTATTGTACGCATGGAAGTCGGGGTTGAGTTTCATTGGCCAATATCTTTATTAAAAGTAGTTATTGCATGCTGCATATCTTCTCCACTTTAGGAACTTTGGCAAGGCAGGAATGATACATTAAAAACTGGACAATCCTCAACGGAAGGAAGACGCTCCCTCCCAGTCTGTTTCATTGAACCAACCTGAGCACTGCCTTGAGTTTGAGGAATAGTAAGTGCTACTTGTTGGGGCAGTCATACAGACATGATCAACATGAAATGTCTACACGTTGACGTGACATTAGCAATCATATCGGAGGAACAAACTCTTTTCTTTGAATCTGTCAGCAAGATTGCTCAAACATAAGCACTCAATTGTGTTCAGAGAACAGTAAGTGCTTCTTGTTGGGGTAGTTCTGTTGACTTTTCATATGACGGTTGGTCAAATTTGATGATCTCAAATCATGATCATCTCAATTAGAGGAGTTAACAGTTTTCCTGTTTTAAAAATTTTAGCTTTTTGGGGTCCATCCAGGATGACATTTTCAGCATCCATTTGCGGTCACATTAGGTTCTCACTCTATATTTGTCAGTATTACAACCCAAACAAACGTACTGCCTGGAATTTTCACTGCAGTAAGTGCTATTGTTGGGGTAGTGTTGCTGCAGCAACGTACGTCTTTAGGAAATGGCAGGAACACGACTCCCAGATTTTTGTGGCCCCTACATAAGCAATAGCAAAATGTTCAATGGAGTTGGCTACCTTTTGGTTCCTCTTGCAATCCTGACATATTTGAAATATGTTGACCAATCACATTGTGATGACCTCAATTGGAAACACCATTGTTATTTTTCTTTTCATAAGTGCTTCCTTTTGGGGTTGTCTCGGATGTGAGTTTTTTTCTGCAGACAGCTGATAACCATCACATGAATTGACAATGATTCTAGCCCATTCATTGAGTGGGAGGACTGCAATGTGTTCAAGGACCTATTGTACGCATGGAAGGCGGGGTTGAGTTGCATTTGCCAATATCTGTATTAAAAGTAGTTATTGCATGCTGCATATCTTCTCCACTTTAGGAACTTTGGCAAGGCAGGAATGATACATTAAAAACTGGACAATCCTCAACGGAAGGAAGACGCTCCCTCACAGTCTGTTTCATTGACCCAACCTGAGCACTGCCTTGAGTTTCAGGAATAGTAAGTGCTACTTGTTGGGGCAGTCATACAGACATGATCAGCATGAAATGTCTACACATTGACGTGACATTAGCAATCATATCGGAGGAACAAACTCTTTCTTTGAATCTGTCAGCAAGATTGCTCAAACATAAGCACTCACTTGTGTTCAGAGAACAGTAAGTGCTTCTTGTTGGGGTAGTTCTGGTGACTTTTCATATGACGGTTGGTCAAATTTGATGATCTCAAATCATGATCTTCTTAAATAGAGGAGTTAACAGTTTTCCTGTTTTAAAATTTTTAGCCTTTTGGGGTCCATCCAGGATGACATTTTCAGCATCCATTTGCGGTCACATTAGGTTCTCACTCTATATTTGTCAGTATTACAACCCAAACAAACGTACTGCCTGGAATTTTCACTGCAGTAAGTGCTATTGTTGGGGTAGTGTTGCTGCAGCAACGTACGTCTTTAGGAAATGGCAGGAACACGACTCCCAGATTTTTGTGGCCCCTACATAAGCAATAGCTAAATGTTCAATGGAGTAGGCTACTTTTTGGTTCCACTTGCAATCCTGACATATTTGAAATATGTTGACCAATCACATTGTGATGACCTCAAATGGAAACACCATTGTTATTTTTCTTTTCATAAGTGCTTCCTTTTGGGGTTGTCTCGGCTGTGAGTTTTTTTCTGCAGATAGCTGCTCACACTGATAACGACCACATGAATTGACAATGATTCTAGCCCATTCATTGAGTGGGAGGACTGCAATGTGTTCAAGGACCTATTGTACGCATGGAAGGCGGGGTTGAGTTGCATTTGCCAATATCTGTATTAAAAGTAGTTATTGCATGCTGCATATCTTCTCCACTTTAGGAACTTTGGCAAGGCAGGAATGATACATTAAAAACTGGACAATCCTCAACGGAAGGAAGACGCTCCCTCACAGTCTGTTTCATTGACCCAACCTGAGCACTGCCTTGAGTTTGAGGAATAGTAAGTGCTACTTGTTGGGGCAGTCATACAGACATGATCAGCATGAAATGTCTACACATTGACGTGACATTAGCAATCATATCGGAGGAACAAACTCTTTCTTTGAATCTGTCAGCAAGATTGCTCAAACATAAGCACTCAATTGTGTTCAGAGAACAGTAAGTGCTTCTTGTTGGGGTAGTTCTGTTGACTTTTCATATGACGGTTGGTCAAATTTGATGATCTCAAATCATGATCATCTCAATTAGAGGAGTTAACAGTTTTCCTGTTTTAAAAATTTTAGCTTTTTGGGGTCCATCCAGGATGACATTTTCAGCATCCATTTGCGGTCACATTAGGTTCTCACTCTATATTTGTCAGTATTACAACCCAAACAAACGTACTGCCTGGAATTTTCACTGCAGTAAGTGCTATTGTTGGGGTAGTGTTGCTGCAGCAACGTACGTCTTTAGGAAATGGCAGGAACACGACTCCCAGATTTTTGTGGCCCCTACATAAGCAATAGCAAAATGTTCAATGGAGTTGGCTACCTTTTGGTTCCTCTTGCAATCCTGACATATTTGAAATATGTTGACCAATCACATTGTGATGACCTCAATTGGAAACACCATTGTTATTTTTCTTTTCATAAGTGCTTCCTTTTGGGGTTGTCTCGGATGTGAGTTTTTTTCTGCAGACAGCTGATAACCATCACATGAATTGACAATGATTCTAGCCCATTCATTGAGTGGGAGGACTGCAATGTGTTCAAGGACCTATTGTACGCATGGAAGGCGGGGTTGAGTTGCATTTGCCAATATCTGTATTAAAAGTAGTTATTGCATGCTGCATATCTTCTCCACTTTAGGAACTTTGGCAAGGCACGAATGATACATTAAAAACTGGACAATCCTCAACGGAAGGAAGACGCTCCCTCACAGTCTGTTTCATTGACCCAACCTGAGCACTGCCTTGAGTTTCAGGAATAGTAAGTGCTACTTGTTGGGGCAGTCATACAGACATGATCAGCATGAAATGTCTACACATTGACGTGACATTAGCAATCATATCGGAGGAACAAACTCTTTCTTTGAATCTGTCAGCAAGACTGCTCAAACATAAGCACTCACTTGTGTTCAGAGAACAGTAAGTGCTTCTTGTTGGGGTAGTTCTGGTGACTTTTCATATGACGGTTGGTCAAATTTGATGATCTCAAATCATGATCTTCTTAAATAGAGGAGTTAACAGTGTTCCTGTTTTAAAAATTTTAGCCTTTTGGGGTCCATCCAGGATGACATTTTCAGCATCCATTTGCGGTCACATTAGGTTCTCACTCTATATTTGTCAGTATTACAACCCAAACAAACGTACTGCCTGGAATTTTCACTGCAGTAAGTGCTATTGTTGGGGTAGTGTTGCTGCAGCAACGTACGTCTTTAGGAAATGGCAGGAACACGACTCCCAGATTTTTGTGGCCCCTACATAAGCAATAGCTAAATGTTCAATGGAGTAGGCTACTTTTTGGTTCCACTTGCAATCCTGACATATTTGAAATATGTTGACCAATCACATTGTGATGACCTCAAATGGAAACACTATTGTTATTTTTCTTTTCATAAGTGCTTCCTTTTGGGGTTGTCTCGGCTGTGAGTTTTTTTCTGCAGACAGCTGATAACCATCACATGAATTGACAACGATTCTAGCCCATTCATTGAGTGTGAGGACTGCAATGTGTTCAAGGACCTATTGTACGCATGGAAGTCGGGGTTGAGTTTCATTGGCCAATATCTTTATTAAAAGTAGTTATTGCATGCTGCATATCTTCTCCACTTTAGGAACTTTGGCAAGGCAGGAATGATACATTAAAAACTGGACAATCCTCAACGGAAGGAAGACGCTCCCTCCCAGTCTGTTTCATTGAACCAACCTGAGCACTGCCTTGAGTTTGAGGAATAGTAAGTGCTACTTGTTGGGGCAGTCATACAGACATGATCAACATGAAATGTCTACACGTTGACGTGACATTAGCAATCATATCGGAGGAACAAACTCTTTTCTTTGAATCTGTCAGCAAGATTGCTCAAACATAAGCACTCAATTGTGTTCAGAGAACAGTAAGTGCTTCTTGTTGGGGTAGTTCTGTTGACTTTTCATATGACGGTTGGTCAAATTTGATGATCTCAAATCATGATCATCTCAATTAGAGGAGTTAACAGTTTTCCTGTTTTAAAAATTTTAGCTTTTTGGGGTCCATCCAGGATGACATTTTCAGCATACATTTGCGGTCACATTAGGTTCTCACTCTATATTTGTCAGTATTACAACCCAAACAAACGTACTGCCTGGAATTTTCACTGCAGTAAGTGCTATTGTTGGGGTAGTGTTGCTGCAGCAACGTACGTCTTTAGGAAATGGCAGGAACACGACTCCCAGATTTTTGTGGCCCCTACATAAGCAATAGCAAAATGTTCAATGGAGTTGGCTACCTTTTGGTTCCTCTTGCAATCCTGACATATTTGAAATATGTTGACCAATCACATTGTGATGACCTCAATTGGAAACACCATTGTTATTTTTCTTTTCATAAGTGCTTCCTTTTGGGGTTGTCTCGGATGTGAGTTTTTTTCTGCAGACAGCTGATAACCATCACATGAATTGACAATGATTCTAGCCCATTCATTGAGTGGGAGGACTGCAATGTGTTCAAGGACCTATTGTACGCATGGAAGGCGGGGTTGAGTTGCATTTGCCAATATCTGTATTAAAAGTAGTTATTGCATGCTGCATATCTTCTCCACTTTAGGAACTTTGGCAAGGCAGGAATGATACATTAAAAACTGGACAATCCTCAACGGAAGGAAGACGCTCCCTCACAGTCTGTTTCATTGACCCAACCTGAGCACTGCCTTGAGTTTCAGGAATAGTAAGTGCTACTTGTTGGGGCAGTCATACAGACATGATCAGCATGAAATGTCTACACATTGACGTGACATTAGCAATCATATCGGAGGAACAAACTCTTTCTTTGAATCTGTCAGCAAGATTGCTCAAACATAAGCACTCACTTGTGTTCAGAGAACAGTAAGTGCTTCTTGTTGGGGTAGTTCTGGTGACTTTTCATATGACGGTTGGTCAAATTTGATGATCTCAAATCATGATCTTCTTAAATAGAGGAGTTAACAGTTTTCCTGTTTTAAAATTTTTAGCCTTTTGGGGTCCATCCAGGATGACATTTTCAGCATCCATTTGCGGTCACATTAGGTTCTCACTCTATATTTGTCAGTATTACAACCCAAACAAACGTACTGCCTGGAATTTTCACTGCAGTAAGTGCTATTGTTGGGGTAGTGTTGCTGCAGCAACGTACGTCTTTAGGAAATGGCAGGAACACGACTCCCAGATTTTTGTGGCCCCTACATAAGCAATAGCTAAATGTTCAATGGAGTAGGCTACTTTTTGGTTCCACTTGCAATCCTGACATATTTGAAATATGTTGACCAATCACATTGTGATGACCTCAAATGGAAACACCATTGTTATTTTTCTTTTCATAAGTGCTTCCTTTTGGGGTTGTCTCGGCTGTGAGTTTTTTTCTGCAGATAGCTGCTCACACTGATAACGACCACATGAATTGACAATGATTCTAGCCCATTCATTGAGTGGGAGGACTGCAATGTGTTCAAGGACCTATTGTACGCATGGAAGGCGGGGTTGAGTTGCATTTGCCAATATCTGTATTAAAAGTAGTTATTGCATGCTGCATATCTTCTCCACTTTAGGAACTTTGGCAAGGCAGGAATGATACATTAAAAACTGGACAATCCTCAACGGAAGGAAGACGCTCCCTCACAGTCTGTTTCATTGACCCAACCTGAGCACTGCCTTGAGTTTGAGGAATAGTAAGTGCTACTTGTTGGGGCAGTCATACAGACATGATCAGCATGAAATGTCTACACATTGACGTGACATTAGCAATCATATCGGAGGAACAAACTCTTTCTTTGAATCTGTCAGCAAGACTGCTCAAACATAAGCACTCACTTGTGTTCAGAGAACAGTAAGTGCTTCTTGTTGGGGTAGTTCTGGTGACTTTTCATATGACGGTTGGTCAAATTTGATGATCTCAAATCATGATCTTCTTAAATAGAGGAGTTAACAGTGTTCCTGTTTTAAAAATTTTAGCCTTTTGGGGTCCATCCAGGATGACATTTTCAGCATCCATTTGCGGTCACATTAGGTTCTCACTCTATATTTGTCAGTATTACAACCCAAACAAACGTACTGCCTGGAATTTTCACTGCAGTAAGTGCTATTGTTGGGGTAGTGTTGCTGCAGCAACGTACGTCTTTAGGAAATGGCAGGAACACGACTCCCAGATTTTTGTGGCCCCTACATAAGCAATAGCAAAATGTTCAATGGAGTAGGCTACTTTTTGGTTCCACTTGCAATCCTGACATATTTGAAATATGTTGACCAATCACATTGTGATGACCTCAAATGGAAACACCATTGTTATTTTTCTTTTCATAAGTGCTTCCTTTTGAGGTTGTCTCGGCTGTGAGTTTTTTTCTGCAGATAGCTGCTCACACTGATAACGACCACATGAATAGACAATGATTCTAGCCCATTCATTGAGTGGGAGGACTGCAATGTGTTCAAGGACCTATTGTACGCATGGAAGGCGGGGTTGAGTTGCATTTGCCAATATCTGTATTAAAAGTAGTTATTGCATGCTGCATATCTTCTCCACTTTAGGAACTTTGGCAAGGCAGGAATGATACATTAAAAACTGGACAATCCTCAACGGAAGGAAGACGCTCCCTCACAGTCTGTTTCATTGACCCAACCTGAGCACTGCCTTGAGTTTCAGGAATAGTAAGTGCTACTTGTTGGGGCAGTCATACAGACATGATCAGCATGAAATGTCTACACATTGACGTGACATTAGCAATCATATCGGAGGAACAAACTCTTTCTTTGAATCTGTCAGCAAGACTGCTCAAACATAAGCACTCACTTGTGTTCAGAGAACAGTAAGTGCTTCTTGTTGGGGTAGTTCTGGTGACTTTTCATATGACGGTTGGTCAAATTTGATGATCTCAAATCATGATCTTCTTAAATAGAGGAGTTAACAGTGTTCCTGTTTTAAAAATTTTAGCCTTTTGGGGTCCATCCAGGATGACATTTTCAGCATCCATTTGCGGTCACATTAGGTTCTCACTCTATATTTGTCAGTATTACAACCCAAACAAACGTACTGCCTGGAATTTTCACTGCAGTAAGTGCTATTGTTGGGGTAGTGTTGCTGCAGCAACGTACGTCTTTAGGAAATGGCAGGAACACGACTCCCAGATTTTTGTGGCCCCTACATAAGCAATAGCAAAATGTTCAATGGAGTAGGCTACTTTTTGGTTCCACTTGCAATCCTGACATATTTGAAATATGTTGACCAATCACATTGTGATGACCTCAAATGGAAACACCATTGTTATTTTTCTTTTCATAAGTGCTTCCTTTTGAGGTTGTCTCGGCTGTGAGTTTTTTTCTGCAGATAGCTGCTCACACTGATAACGACCACATGAATTGACAATGATTCTAGCCCATTCATTGAGTGGGAGGACTGCAATGTGTTCAAGGACCGATTGTACGCATGGAAGGCAGGGTTGAGTTGCATTTGCCAATATCTGTATTAAAAGTAGTTATTGCATGCTGCATATCTTCTCCACTTTAGGAACTTTGGCAAGGCAGGAATGATACATTAAAAACTGGACAATCCTCAACGGAAGGAAGACGCTCCCTCACAGTCTGTTTCATTGACCCAACCTGAACACTGCCTTGAGTTTCAGGAATAGTAAGTGCTACTTGTTGGGGCAGTCATACAGACATGATCAGCATGAAATGTCTACACATTGACGTGACATTAGCAATCATATCGGAGGAACAAACTCTTTCTTTGAATCTGTCAGCAAGATTGCTCAAACATAAGCACTCACTTGTGTTCAGAGAACAGTAAGTGCTTCTTGTTGGGGTAGTTCTGGTGACTTTTCATACGACGGTTGGTCAAATTTGATGATCTCAAATCATGATCATCTCAAATAGAGGAGGTAACAGTTTTCCTGATTTAAAAATTTTAGCCTATTGGGGTCCATCCAGGATGACATTTTCAGCATCCATTTGCGGTCACATTAGGTTCTCACTCTATATTTGTCAGTATTACAACCCAAACAAACGTACTGCTTGGAATTTTTGCTGCAGTAAGTGCTATTGTTGGGGTAGTGTTGCTGCAGCAACGTACGTCTTTAGGAAATGGCAGGAACACGACTCCCAGATTTTTGTGCCCCCTACATAAGCAATAGCTAAATGTTCAATGGAGTAGGCTACTTTTTGGTTCCTCTTGCAATCCTGACATATTTGAAATATGTTGACCAATCACATTGTGATGACCTCAAATGGAAACACCATTGTTATTTTTCTTTTCATAAGTGCTTCCTTTTGGGGTTGTCTCGGCTGTGAGTTTTTTTCTGCAGATAGCTGCTCACACTGATAACGACCACATGAATTGACAATGATTCTAGCCCATTCATTGAGTGGGAGGACTGCAATGTGTTCAAGGACCGATTGTACGCATGGAAGGCGGGGTTGAGTTGCATTTGCCAATATCTGTATTAAAAGTAGTTATTGCATGCTGCATATCTTCTCCACTTTAGGAACTTTGGCAAGGCAGGAATGATACATTAAAAACTGGACAATCCTCAACGGAAGGAAGACGCTCCCTCACAGTCTGTTTCATTGACCCAACCTGAGCACTGCCTTGAGTTTCAGGAATAGTAAGTGCTACTTGTTGGGGCAGTCATACAGACATGATCAGCATGAAATGTCTACACATTGACGTGACATTAGCAATCATATCGGAGGAACAAACTCTTTCTTTGAATCTGTCAGCAAGATTGCTCAAACATAAGCACTCACTTGTGTTCAGAGAACAGTAAGTGCTTCTTGTTGGGGTAGTTCTGGTGACTTTTCATATGACGGTTGGTCAAATTTGATGATCTCAAATCATGATCTTCTCAAATAGATGAGTTAACAGTGTTCCTGTTTTAAAAATTTTAGCCTTTTGGGGTCCATCCAGGATGACATTTTCAGCATCCATTTGCGGTCACATTAGGTTCTCACTCTATATTTGTCAGTATTACAACCCAAACAAACGTACTGCTTGGAATTTTCACTGCAGTAAGTGCTATTGTTGGGGTGGTGTTGTTGCAGCAACGTACGTCTTTAGGAAATGGCAGGAACACGACTCCCAGATTTTTGTGGCCCCTACATAAGCAATAGCTAAATGTTCAATGGAGTAGGCTACTTTTTGGTTCCACTTGCAATCCTGACATATTTGAAATATGTTGACCAATCACATTGTGATGACCTCAAATGGAAACACTATTGTTATTTTTCTTTTCATAAGTGCTTCCTTTTGGGGTTGTCTCGGCTGTGAGTTTTTTTCTGCAGACAGCTGATAACCATCACATGAATTGACAACGATTCTAGCCCATTCATTGAGTGTGAGGACTGCAATGTGTTCAAGGACCTATTGTACGCATGGAAGGCGGGGTTGAGTTTCATTGGCCAATATCTTTATTAAAAGTAGTTATTGCATGCTGCATATCTTCTCCACTTTAGGAACTTTGGCAAGGCAGGAATGATACATTAAAAACTGGACAATCCTCAACGGAAGGAAGACGCTCCCTCCCAGTCTGTTTCATTGAACCAACCTGAGCACTGCCTTGAGTTTGAGGAATAGTAAGTGCTACTTGTTGGGGCAGTCATACAGACATGATCAGCATGAAATGTCTACACGTTGACGTGACATTAGCAATCATATCGGAGGAACAAACTCTTTTCTTTGAATCTGTCAGCAAGATTGCTCAAACATAAGCACTCAATTGTGTTCAGAGAACAGTAAGTGCTTCTTGTTGGGGTAGTTCTGGTGACTTTTCATATGACGGTTGGTCAAATTTGATGATCTCAAATCATGATCATCTCAATTAGAGGAGTTAACAGTTTTCCTGTTTTAAAAATTTTAGCTTTTTGGGGTCCATCCAGGATGACATTTTCAGCATCCATTTGCGGTCACATTAGGTTCTCACTCTATATTTGTCAGTATTACAACCCAAACAAACGTACTGCCTGGAATTTTCACTGCAGTAAGTGCTATTGTTGGGGTAGTGTTGCTGCAGCAACGTACGTCTTTAGGAAATGGCAGGAACACGACTCCCAGATTTTTGTGGCCCCTACATAAGCAATAGCAAAATGTTCAATGGAGTTGGCTACCTTTTGGTTCCTCTTGCAATCCTGACATATTTGAAATATGTTGACCAATCACATTGTGATGACCTCAATTGGAAACACCATTGTTATTTTTCTTTTCATAAGTGCTTCCTTTTGGGGTTGTCTCGGATGTGAGTTTTTTTCTGCAGACAGCTGATAACCATCACATGAATTGACAATGATTCTAGCCCATTCATTGAGTGGGAGGACTGCAATGTGTTCAAGGACCTATTGTACGCATGGAAGGCGGGGTTGAGTTGCATTTGCCAATATCTGTATTAAAAGTAGTTATTGCATGCTGCATATCTTCTCCACTTTAGGAACTTTGGCAAGGCAGGAATGATACATTAAAAACTGGACAATCCTCAACGGAAGGAAGACGCTCCCTCACAGTCTGTTTCATTGACCCAACCTGAGCACTGCCTTGAGTTTCAGGAATAGTAAGTGCTACTTGTTGGGGCAGTCATACAGACATGATCAACATGAAATGTCTACACGTTGACGTGACATTAGCAATCATATCGGAGGAACAAACTCTTTTCTTTGAATCTGTCAGCAAGATTGCTCAAACATAAGCACTCAATTGTGTTCAGAGAACAGTAAGTGCTTCTTGTTGGGGTAGTTCTGTTGACTTTTCATATGACGGTTGGTCAAATTTGATGATCTCAAATCATGATCATCTCAATTAGAGGAGTTAACAGTTTTCCTGTTTTAAAAATTTTAGCTTTTTGGGGTCCATCCAGGATGACATTTTCAGCATCCATTTGCGGTCACATTAGGTTCTCACTCTATATTTGTCAGTATTACAACCCAAACAAACGTACTGCCTGGAATTTTCACTGCAGTAAGTGCTATTGTTGGGGTAGTGTTGCTGCAGCAACGTACGTCTTTAGGAAATGGCAGGAACACGACTCCCAGATTTTTGTGGCCCCTACATAAGCAATAGCTAAATGTTCAATGGAGTAGGCTACTTTTTGGTTCCACTTGCAATCCTGACATATTTGAAATATGTTGACCAATCACATTGTGATGACCTCAAATGGAAACACCATTGTTATTTTTCTTTTCATAAGTGCTTCCTTTTGGGGTTGTCTCGGCTGTGAGTTTTTTTCTGCAGATAGCTGCTCACACTGATAACGACCACATGAATTGACAATGATTCTAGCCCATTCATTGAGTGGGAGGACTGCAATGTGTTCAAGGACCTATTGTACGCATGGAAGGCGGGGTTGAGTTGCATTTGCCAATATCTGTATTAAAAGTAGTTATTGCATGCTGCATATCTTCTCCACTTTAGGAACTTTGGCAAGGCAGGAATGATACATTAAAAACTGGACAATCCTCAACGGAAGGAAGACGCTCCCTCACAGTCTGTTTCATTGACCCAACCTGAGCACTGCCTTGAGTTTGAGGAATAGTAAGTGCTACTTGTTGGGGCAGTCATACAGACATGATCAGCATGAAATGTCTACACATTGACGTGACATTAGCAATCATATCGGAGGAACAAACTCTTTCTTTGAATCTGTCAGCAAGACTGCTCAAACATAAGCACTCACTTGTGTTCAGAGAACAGTAAGTGCTTCTTGTTGGGGTAGTTCTGGTGACTTTTCATATGACGGTTGGTCAAATTTGATGATCTCAAATCATGATCTTCTTAAATAGAGGAGTTAACAGTGTTCCTGTTTTAAAAATTTTAGCCTTTTGGGGTCCATCCAGGATGACATTTTCAGCATCCATTTGCGGTCACATTAGGTTCTCACTCTATATTTGTCAGTATTACAACCCAAACAAACGTACTGCCTGGAATTTTCACTGCAGTAAGTGCTATTGTTGGGGTAGTGTTGCTGCAGCAACGTACGTCTTTAGGAAATGGCAGGAACACGACTCCCTGATTTTTGTGGCCCCTACATAAGCAATAGCAAAATGTTCAATGGAGTAGGCTACTTTTTGGTTCCACTTGCAATCCTGACATATTTGAAATATGTTGACCAATCACATTGTGATGACCTCAAATGGAAACACCATTGTTATTTTTCTTTTCATAAGTGCTTCCTTTTGAGGTTGTCTCGGCTGTGAGTTTTTTTCTGCAGATAGCTGCTCACACTGATAACGACCACATGAATAGACAATGATTCTAGCCCATTCATTGAGTGGGAGGACTGCAATGTGTTCAAGGACCTATTGTACGCATGGAAGGCGGGGTTGAGTTGCATTTGCCAATATCTGTATTAAAAGTAGTTATTGCATGCTGCATATCTTCTCCACTTTAGGAACTTTGGCAAGGCAGGAATGATACATTAAAAACTGGACAATCCTCAACGGAAGGAAGACGCTCCCTCACAGTCTGTTTCATTGACCCAACCTGAGCACTGCCTTGAGTTTCAGGAATAGTAAGTGCTACTTGTTGGGGCAGTCATACAGACATGATCAGCATGAAATGTCTACACATTGACGTGACATTAGCAATCATATCGGAGGAACAAACTCTTTCTTTGAATCTGTCAGCAAGACTGCTCAAACATAAGCACTCACTTGTGTTCAGAGAACAGTAAGTGCTTCTTGTTGGGGTAGTTCTGGTGACTTTTCATATGACGGTTGGTCAAATTTGATGATCTCAAATCATGATCTTCTTAAATAGAGGAGTTAACAGTGTTCCTGTTTTAAAAATTTTAGCCTTTTGGGGTCCATCCAGGATGACATTTTCAGCATCCATTTGCGGTCACATTAGGTTCTCACTCTATATTTGTCAGTATTACAACCCAAACAAACGTACTGCCTGGAATTTTCACTGCAGTAAGTGCTATTGTTGGGGTAGTGTTGCTGCAGCAACGTACGTCTTTAGGAAATGGCAGGAACACGACTCCCAGATTTTTGTGGCCCCTACATAAGCAATAGCAAAATGTTCAATGGAGTGCTACTTTTTGGTTCCACTTGCAATCCTGACATATTTGAAATATGTTGACCAATCACATTGTGATGACCTCAAATGGAAACACCATTGTTATTTTTCTTTTCATAAGTGCTTCCTTTTGAGGTTGTCTCGGCTGTGAGTTTTTTTCTGCAGATAGCTGCTCACACTGATAACGACCACATGAATTGACAATGATTCTAGCCCATTCATTGAGTGGGAGGACTGCAATGTGTTCAAGGACCGATTGTACGCATGGAAGGCGGGGTTGAGTTGCATTTGCCAATATCTGTATTAAAAGTAGTTATTGCATGCTGCATATCTTCTCCACTTTAGGAACTTTGGCAAGGCAGGAATGATACATTAAAAACTGGACAATCCTCAACGGAAGGAAGACGCTCCCTCACAGTCTGTTTCATTGACCCAACCTGAACACTGCCTTGAGTTTCAGGAATAGTAAGTGCTACTTGTTGGGGCAGTCATACAGACATGATCAGCATGAAATGTCTACACATTGACGTGACATTAGCAATCATATCGGAGGAACAAACTCTTTCTTTGAATCTGTCAGCAAGATTGCTCAAACATAAGCACTCACTTGTGTTCAGAGAACAGTAAGTGCTTCTTGTTGGGGTAGTTCTGGTGACTTTTCATACGACGGTTGGTCAAATTTGATGATCTCAAATCATGATCATCTCAAATAGAGGAGGTAACAGTTTTCCTGTTTTAAAAATTTTAGCCTATTGGGGTCCATCCAGGATGACATTTTCAGCATCCATTTGCGGTCACATTAGGTTCTCACTCTATATTTGTCAGTATTACAACCCAAACAAACGTACTGTCTGGAATTTTCACTGCAGTGAGTGTTATTGTTGGGGTAGTGTTGCTTGCAGCAATGTACGTCTTTAGGAAATGGCAGGAACACGACTCCCAGATTTGTGTGGCCCCTACATAAGCAATAGCTAAATGTTCAATGGAGTAGGCTACTTTTTGGTTCCACTTGCAATCCTAACATATTTGAAATATGTTGACCAATCACATTGTGATGACCTCAAATGGAAACACCATTGTTATTTTTCTTTTCATAAGTGCTTCCTTTTGAGGTTGTCTCGGCTGTGAGTTTTTTTCTGCAGATAGCTGCTCACACTGATAACGACCACATGAATTGACAATGATTCTAGCCCATTCATTGAGTGGGAGGACTGCAATGTGTTCAAGGACCTATTGTACGCATGGAAGGCGGGGTTGAGTTGCATTTGCCAATATCTGTATTAAAAGTTGTTATTGCATGCTGCATATCTTCTCCACTTTAGGAACTTTGGCAAGGCAGGAATGATACATTAAAAACTGGACAATCCTCAACGGAAGGAAGACGCTCCCTCCCAGTCTGTTTCATTGACCCAACCTGAGCACTGCCTTGAGTTTCAGGAATAGTAAGTGCTACTTTTTGGGGCAGTCATACAGACATGATCAGCATGAAATGTCTACACATTGACGTGACATTAGCAATCATATCGGAGGAACAAACTCTTTCTTTGAATCTGTCAGCAAGATTGCTCAAACATAAGCACTCACTTGTGTTCAGAGAACAGTAAGTGCTTCTTGTTGGGGTAGTTCTGGTGACTTTTCATATGACGGTTGGTCAAATTTGATGATCTCAAATCATGATCTTCTTAAATAGAGGAGTTAACAGTGTTCCTGTTTTAAAAATTTTAGCCTTTTGGGGTCCATCCAGGATGACATTTTCAGCATCCATTTGCGGTCACATTAGGTTCTCACTCTATATTTGTCAGTATTACAACCCAAACAAACGTACTGCTTGGAATTTTTGCTGCAGTAAGTGCTATTGTTGGGGTAGTGTTGCTGCAGCAACGTACGTCTTTAGGAAATGGCAGGAACACGACTCCCAGATTTTTGTGCCCCCTACATAAGCAATAGCTAAATGTTCAATGGAGTAGGCTACTTTTTGGTTCCTCTTGCAATCCTGACATATTTGAAATATGTTGACCAATCACATTGTGATGACCTCAAATGGAAACACCATTGTTATTTTTCTTTTCATAAGTGCTTCCTTTTGGGGTTGTCTCGGCTGTGAGTTTTTTTCTGCAGATAGCTGCTCACACTGATAACGACCACATGAATTGACAATGATTCTAGCCCATTCATTGAGTGGGAGGACTGCAATGTGTTCAAGGACCGATTGTACGCATGGAAGGCGGGGTTGAGTTGCATTTGCCAATATCTGTATTAAAAGTAGTTATTGCATGCTGCATATCTTCTCCACTTTAGGAACTTTGGCAAGGCAGGAATGATACATTAAAAACTGGACAATCCTCAACGGAAGGAAGACGCTCCCTCACAGTCTGTTTCATTGACCCAACCTGAGCACTGCCTTGAGTTTCAGGAATAGTAAGTGCTACTTGTTGGGGCAGTCATACAGACATGATCAGCATGAAATGTCTACACATTGACGTGACATTAGCAATCATATCGGAGGAACAAA
This sequence comes from Festucalex cinctus, assembly GCF_051991245.1. Lineage (NCBI taxonomy): Eukaryota > Metazoa > Chordata > Actinopteri > Syngnathiformes > Syngnathidae > Festucalex > Festucalex cinctus. The sequence goes on from NC_135427.1 coordinate 22,125,659, forward strand.
CTCTTTCTTTGAATCTGTCAGCAAGATTGCTCAAACATAAGCACTCACTTGTGTTCAGAGAACAGTAAGTGCTTCTTGTTGGGGTAGTTCTGGTGACTTTTCATATGACGGTTGGTCAAATTTGATGATCTCAAATCATGATCTTCTTAAATAGAGGAGTTAACAGTTTTCCTGTTTTAAATTTTTTAGCCTTTTGGGGTCCATCCAGGATGACATTTTCAGCATCCATTTGCGGTCACATTAGGTTCTCACTCTATATTTGTCAGTATTACAACCCAAACAAACGTACTGCCTGGAATTTTCACTGCAGTAAGTGCTATTGTTGGGGTAGTGTTGCTGCAGCAACGTACGTCTTTAGGAAATGGCAGGAACACGAATCCCAGATTTTTGTGGCCCCTACATAAGCAATAGCTAAATGTTCAATGGATTAGGCTACTTTTTGGTTCCACTTGCAATCCTGACATATTTGAAATATGATGACCAATCACATTGTGATGACCTCAAATGGAAACACCATTGTTATTTTTCTTTTCATAAGTGCTTCCTTTTGGGGTTGTCTCGGCTGTGAGTTTTTTTCTGCAGATAGCTGCTCACACTGATAACGACCACATGAATTGACAATGATTCTAGCCCATTCATTGAGTGGGAGGACTGCAATGTGTTCAAGGACCGATTGTACGCATGGAAGGCGGGGTTGAGTTGCATTTGCCAATATCTGTATTAAAAGTAGTTATTGCATGCTGCATATCTTCTCCACTTTAGGAACTTTGGCAAGGCAGGAATGATACATTAAAAACTGGACAATCCTCAACGGAAGGAAGACGCTCCCTCACAGTCTGTTTCATTGACCCAACCTGAGCACTGCCTTGAGTTTCAGGAATAGTAAGTGCTACTTGTTGGGGCAGTCATACAGACATGATCAGCATGAAATGTCTACACATTGACGTGACATTAGCAATCATATCGGAGGAACAAACTCTTTCTTTGAATCTGTCAGCAAGATTGCTCAAACATAAGCACTCACTTGTGTTCAGAGAACAGTAAGTGCTTCTTGTTGGGGTAGCTCTGGTGACTTTTCATATGACGGTTGGTCAAATTTGATGATCTCAAATCATGATCTTCTTAAATAGAGGAGTTAACAGTTTTCCTGTTTTAAAATTTTTAGCCTTTTGGGGTCCATCCAGGATGACATTTTCAGCATCCATTTGCGGTCACATTAGGTTCTCACTCTATATTTGTCAGTATTACAACCCAAACAAACGTACTGCCTGGAATTTTCACTGCAGTAAGTGCTATTGTTGGGGTAGTGTTGCTGCAGCAACGTACGTCTTTAGGAAATGGCAGGAACACGAATCCCAGATTTTTGTGGCCCCTACATAAGCAATAGCTAAATGTTCAATGGATTAGGCTACTTTTTGGTTCCACTTGCAATCCTGACATATTTGAAATATGATGACCAATCACATTGTGATGACCTCAAATGGAAACACCATTGTTATTTTTCTTTTCATAAGTGCTTCCTTTTGGGGGTTGTCTCGGCTGTGAGTTTTTTTCTGCAGATAGCTGCTCACACTGATAACGACCACATGAATTGACAATGATTCTAGCCCATTCATTGAGTGGGAGGACTGCAATGTGTTCAAGGACCGATTGTACGCATGGAAGGCGGGGTTGAGTTGCATTTGCCAATATCTGTATTAAAAGTAGTTATTGCATGCTGCATATCTTCTCCACTTTAGGAACTTTGGCAAGGCAGGAATGATACATTAAAAACTGGACAATCCTCAACGGAAGGAAGACGCTCCCTCACAGTCTGTTTCATTGACCCAACCTGAGCACTGCCTTGAGTTTCAGGAATAGTAAGTGCTACTTGTTGGGGCAGTCATACAGACATGATCAGCATGAAATGTCTACACATTGACGTGACATTAGCAATCATATCGGAGGAACAAACTCTTTCTTTGAATCTGTCAGCAAGATTGCTCAAACATAAGCACTCACTTGTGTTCAGAGAACAGTAAGTGCTTCTTGTTGGGGTAGTTCTGGTGACTTTTCATATGACGGTTGGTCAAATTTGATGATCTCAAATCATGATCTTCTCAAATAGATGAGTTAACAGTGTTCCTGTTTTAAAAATTTTTGCCTTTTGGGGTCCATCCAGGATGACATTTTCAGCATCCATTTGCGGTCACATTAGGTTCTCACTCTATATTTGTCAGTATTACAACCCAAACAAACGTACTGCTTGGAATTTTCACTGCAGTAAGTGCTATTGTTGGGGTGGTGTTGTTGCAGCAACGTACGTCTTTAGGAAATGGCAGGAACACGACTCCCAGATTTTTGTGGCCCCTACATAAGCAATAGCTAAATGTTCAATGGAGTAGGCTACTTTTTGGTTCCACTTGCAATCCTGACATATTTGAAATATGTTGACCAATCACATTGTGATGACCTCAAATGGAAACACTATTGTTATTTTTCTTTTCATAAGTGCTTCCTTTTGGGGTTGTCTCGGCTGTGAGTTTTTTTCTGCAGACAGCTGATAACCATCACATGAATTGACAACGATTCTAGCCCATTCATTGAGTGTGAGGACTGCAATGTGTTCAAGGACCTATTGTACGCATGGAAGGCGGGGTTGAGTTTCATTGGCCAATATCTTTATTAAAAGTAGTTATTGCATGCTGCATATCTTCTCCACTTTAGGAACTTTGGCAAGGCAGGAATGATACATTAAAAACTGGACAATCCTCAACGGAAGGAAGACGCTCCCTCCCAGTCTGTTTCATTGAACCAACCTGAGCACTGCCTTGAGTTTGAGGAATAGTAAGTGCTACTTGTTGGGGCAGTCATACAGACATGATCACCATGAAATGTCTACACGTTGACGTGACATTAGCAATCATATCGGAGGAACAAACTCTTTTCTTTGAATCTGTCAGCAAGATTGCTCAAACATAAGCACTCAATTGTGTTCAGAGAACAGTAAGTGCTTCTTGTTGGGGTAGTTCTGGTGACTTTTCATATGACGGTTGGTCAAATTTGATGATCTCAAATCATGATCATCTCAATTAGAGGAGTTAACAGTTTTCCTGTTTTAAAAATTTTAGCTTTTTGGGGTCCATCCAGGATGACATTTTCAGCATCCATTTGCGGTCACATTAGGTTCTCACTCTATATTTGTCAGTATTACAACCCAAACAAACGTACTGCCTGGAATTTTCACTGCAGTAAGTGCTATTGTTGGGGTAGTGTTGCTGCAGCAACGTACGTCTTTAGGAAATGGCAGGAACACGACTCCCAGATTTTTGTGGCCCCTACATAAGCAATAGCAAAATGTTCAATGGAGTTGGCTACCTTTTGGTTCCTCTTGCAATCCTGACATATTTGAAATATGTTGACCAATCACATTGTGATGACCTCAATTGGAAACACCATTGTTATTTTTCTTTTCATAAGTGCTTCCTTTTGGGGTTGTCTCGGATGTGAGTTTTTTTCTGCAGACAGCTGATAACCATCACATGAATTGACAATGATTCTAGCCCATTCATTGAGTGGGAGGACTGCAATGTGTTCAAGGACCTATTGTACGCATGGAAGGCGGGGTTGAGTTGCATTTGCCAATATCTGTATTAAAAGTAGTTATTGCATGCTGCATATCTTCTCCACTTTAGGAACTTTGGCAAGGCAGGAATGATACATTAAAAACTGGACAATCCTCAACGGAAGGAAGACGCTCCCTCACAGTCTGTTTCATTGACCCAACCTGAGCACTGCCTTGAGTTTCAGGAATAGTAAGTGCTACTTGTTGGGGCAGTCATACAGACATGATCAGCATGAAATGTCTACACATTGACGTGACATTAGCAATCATATCGGAGGAACAAACTCTTTTCTTTGAATCTGTCAGCAAGATTGCTCAAACATAAGCACTCAATTGTGTTCAGAGAACAGTAAGTGCTTCTTGTTGGGGTAGTTCTGGTGACTTTTCATATGACGGTTGGTCAAATTTGATGATCTCAAATCATGATCTTCTTAAATAGAGGAGTTAACAGTGTTCCTGTTTTAAATATTTTAGCCTATTGGGGTCCATCCAGGATGACATTTTCAGCATCCATTTGCGGTCACATTAGGTTCTCACTCTATATTTGTCAGTATTACAACCCAAACAAACGTACTGCCTGGAATTTTCACTGCAGTGAGTGTTATTGTTGGGGTAGTGTTGCAGCAATGTACGTCTTTAGGAAATGGCAGGAACACGACTCCCAGATTTTTGTGGCCCCTACATAAGCAATAGCTAAATGTTCAATGGAGTAGGCTACTTTTTGGTTCCACTTGCAATCCTAACATATTTGAAATATGTTGACCAATCACATTGTGATGACCTCAAATGGAAACACCATTGTTATTTTTCTTTTCATAAGTGCTTCCTTTTGGGGTTGTCTCGGCTGTGAGTTTTTTTCTGCAGACAGCTGATAACCATCACATGAATTGACAATGATTCTAGCCCATTCATTGAGTGTGAGGACTGCAATGTGTTCAAGGACCTATTGTACGCATGGAAGGCGTGGTTGAGTTTCATTGGCCAATATCTTTATTAAAAGTTGTTATTGCATGCTGCATATCTTCTCCACTTTAGGAACTTTGGCAAGGCAGGAATGATACATTAAAAACTGGACAATCCTCAACGGAAGGAAGACGCTCCCTCCCAGTCTGTTTCATTGACCCAACCTGAGCACTGCCTTGAGTTTCAGGAATAGTAAGTGCTACTTGTTGGGGCAGTCATACAGACATGATCAGCATGAAATGTCTACACATTGACGTGACATTAGCAATCATATCGGAGGAACAAACTCTTTCTTTGAATCTGTCAGCAAGATTGCTCAAACATAAGCACTCACTTGTGTTCAGAGAACAGTAAGTGCTTCTTGTTGGGGTAGTTCTGGTGACTTTTCATATGACGGTTGGTCAAATTTGATGATCTCAAATCATGATCTTCTCAAATAGAGGAGTTAACAGTGTTCCTGTTTTAAAAATTTTAGCCTTTTGGGGTCCATCCAGGATGACATTTTCAGCATCCATTTGCGGTCACATTAGGTTCTCACTCTATATTTGTCAGTATTACAACCCAAACAAACGTACTGCCTGGAATTTTCACTGCAGTAAGTGCTATTGTTGGGGGTAGTGTTGCTGCAGCAACGTACGTCTTTAGGAAATGGCAGGAACACGACTCCCAGATTTTTGTGGCCCCTACATAAGCAATAGCTAAATGTTCAATGGAGTAGGCTACTTTTTGGTTCCACTTGCAATCCTGACATATTTGAAATATGTTGACCAATCACATTGTGATGACCTCAAATGGAAACACTATTGCTATTTTTCTTTTCATAAGTGCTTCCTTTTGGGGTTGTCTCGGCTGTGAGTTTTTTTCTGCAGACAGCTGATAACCATCACATGAATTGACAACGATTCTAGCCCATTCATTGAGTGTGAGGACTGCAATGTGTTCAAGGACCTATTGTACGCATGGAAGGCGGGGTTGAGTTGCATTTGCCAATATCTGTATTAAAAGTAGTTATTGCATGCTGCATATCTTCTCCACTTTAGGAACTTTGGCAAGGCAGGAATGATACATTAAAAACTGGACAATCCTCAACGGAAGGAAGACGCTCCCTCCCAGTCTGTTTCATTGACCCAACCTGAGCACTGCCTTGATTTTCAGGAATAGTAAGTGCTACTTGTTGGGGCAGTCATACAGACATGATCAGCATGAAATGTCTACACATTGACATGACATTAGCAATCATATCGGAGGAACAAACTCTTTCTTTGAATCTGTCAGCAAGATTGCTCAAACATAAGCACTCACTTGTGTTCAGAGAACAGTAAGTGCTTCTTGTTGGGGTAGTTCTGGTGACTTTTCATACGACGGTTGGTCAAATTTGATGATCTCAAATCATGATCATCTCAAATAGAGGAGTTAACAGTTTTCCTGTTTTAAAAATTTTAGCCTATTGGGGTCCATCCAGGATGACATTTTCAGCATCCATTTGCGGTCACATTAGGTTCTCACTCTATATTTGTCAGTATTACAACCCAAACAAACGTACTGCCTGGAATTTTCACTGCAGTGAGTGTTATTGTTGGGGTAGTGTTGCTGCAGCAATGTACGTCTTTAGGAAATGGCAGGAACACGACTCCCAGATTTTTGTGGCCCCTACATAAGCAATAGCTAAATGTTCAATGGAGTAGGCTACTTTTTGGTTCCACTTGCAATCCTAACATATTTGAAATATGTTGACCAATCACATTGTGATGACCTCAAATGGAAACACCATTGTTATTTTTCTTTTCATAAGTGCTTCCTTTTGGGGTTGTCTCGGCTGTGAGTTTTTTTTCTGCAGATAGCTGCTCACACTGATAACGACCACATGAATTGACAATGATTCTAGCCCATTCATTGAGTGGGAGGACTGCAATGTGTTCAAGGACCGATTGTACGCATGGAAGGCGGGGTTGAGTTGCATTTGCCAATATCTGTATTAAAAGTAGTTATTGCATGCTGCATATCTTCTCCACTTTAGGAACTTTGGCAAGGCAGGAATGATACATTAAAAACTGGACAATCCTCAACGGAAGGAAGACGCTCCCTCACAGTCTGTTTCATTGACCCAACCTGAGCACTGCCTTGAGTTTCAGGAATAGTAAGTGCTACTTGTTGGGGCAGTCATACAGACATGATCAGCATGAAATGTCTACACATTGACGTGACATTAGCAATCATATCGGAGGAACAAACTCTTTCTTTGAATCTGTCAGCAAGATTGCTCAAACATAAGCACTCACTTGTGTTCAGAGAACAGTAAGTGCTTCTTGTTGGGGTAGCTCTGGTGACTTTTCATATGACGGTTGGTCAAATTTGATGATCTCAAATCATGATCTTCTTAAATAGAGGAGTTAACAGTTTTCCTGTTTTAAAATTTTTAGCCTTTTGGGGTCCATCCAGGATGACATTTTCAGCATCCATTTGCGGTCACATTAGGTTCTCACTCTATATTTGTCAGTATTACAACCCAAACAAACGTACTGCCTGGAATTTTCACTGCAGTAAGTGCTATTGTTGGGGTAGTGTTGCTGCAGCAACGTACGTCTTTAGGAAATGGCAGGAACACGACTCCCAGATTTTTGTGGCCCCTACATAAGCAATAGCTAAATGTTCAATGGAGTAGGCTACTTTTTGGTTCCACTTGCAATCCTGACATATTTGAAATATGTTGACCAATCACATTGTGATGACCTCAAATGGAAACACCATTGTTATTTTTCTTTTCATAAGTGCTTCCTTTTGGGGTTGTCTCGGCTGTGAGTTTTTTTCTGCAGATAGCTGCTCACACTGATAACGACCACATGAATTGACAATGATTCTAGCCCATTCATTGAGTGGGAGGACTGCAATGTGTTCAAGGACCTATTGTACGCATGGAAGGCGGGGTTGAGTTGCATTTGCCAATATCTGTATTAAAAGTAGTTATTGCATGCTGCATATCTTCTCCACTTTAGGAACTTTGGCAAGGCAGGAATGATACATTAAAAACTGGACAATCCTCAACGGAAGGAAGACGCTCCCTCACAGTCTGTTTCATTGACCCAACCTGAGCACTGCCTTGAGTTTGAGGAATAGTAAGTGCTACTTGTTGGGGCAGTCATACAGACATGATCAGCATGAAATGTCTACACATTGACGTGACATTAGCAATCATATCGGAGGAACAAACTCTTTCTTTGAATCTGTCAGCAAGACTGCTCAAACATAAGCACTCACTTGTGTTCAGAGAACAGTAAGTGCTTCTTGTTGGGGTAGTTCTGGTGACTTTTCATATGACGGTTGGTCAAATTTGATGATCTCAAATCATGATCTTCTTAAATAGAGGAGTTAACAGTGTTCCTGTTTTAAAAATTTTAGCCTTTTGGGGTCCATCCAGGATGACATTTTCAGCATCCATTTGCGGTCACATTAGGTTCTCACTCTATATTTGTCAGTATTACAACCCAAACAAACGTACTGCCTGGAATTTTCACTGCAGTAAGTGCTATTGTTGGGGTAGTGTTGCTGCAGCAACGTACGTCTTTAGGAAATGGCAGGAACACGACTCCCTGATTTTTGTGGCCCCTACATAAGCAATAGCAAAATGTTCAATGGAGTAGGCTACTTTTTGGTTCCACTTGCAATCCTGACATATTTGAAATATGTTGACCAATCACATTGTGATGACCTCAAATGGAAACACCATTGTTATTTTTCTTTTCATAAGTGCTTCCTTTTGAGGTTGTCTCGGCTGTGAGTTTTTTTCTGCAGATAGCTGCTCACACTGATAACGACCACATGAATAGACAATGATTCTAGCCCATTCATTGAGTGGGAGGACTGCAATGTGTTCAAGGACCTATTGTACGCATGGAAGGCGGGGTTGAGTTGCATTTGCCAATATCTGTATTAAAAGTAGTTATTGCATGCTGCATATCTTCTCCACTTTAGGAACTTTGGCAAGGCAGGAATGATACATTAAAAACTGGACAATCCTCAACGGAAGGAAGACGCTCCCTCACAGTCTGTTTCATTGACCCAACCTGAGCACTGCCTTGAGTTTCAGGAATAGTAAGTGCTACTTGTTGGGGCAGTCATACAGACATGATCAGCATGAAATGTCTACACATTGACGTGACATTAGCAATCATATCGGAGGAACAAACTCTTTCTTTGAATCTGTCAGCAAGACTGCTCAAACATAAGCACTCACTTGTGTTCAGAGAACAGTAAGTGCTTCTTGTTGGGGTAGTTCTGGTGACTTTTCATATGACGGTTGGTCAAATTTGATGATCTCAAATCATGATCTTCTTAAATAGAGGAGTTAACAGTGTTCCTGTTTTAAAAATTTTAGCCTTTTGGGGTCCATCCAGGATGACATTTTCAGCATCCATTTGCGGTCACATTAGGTTCTCACTCTATATTTGTCAGTATTACAACCCAAACAAACGTACTGCCTGGAATTTTCACTGCAGTAAGTGCTATTGTTGGGGTAGTGTTGCTGCAGCAACGTACGTCTTTAGGAAATGGCAGGAACACGACTCCCAGATTTTTGTGGCCCCTACATAAGCAATAGCAAAATGTTCAATGGAGTGCTACTTTTTGGTTCCACTTGCAATCCTGACATATTTGAAATATGTTGACCAATCACATTGTGATGACCTCAAATGGAAACACCATTGTTATTTTTCTTTTCATAAGTGCTTCCTTTTGAGGTTGTCTCGGCTGTGAGTTTTTTTCTGCAGATAGCTGCTCACACTGATAACGACCACATGAATTGACAATGATTCTAGCCCATTCATTGAGTGGGAGGACTGCAATGTGTTCAAGGACCGATTGTACGCATGGAAGGCGGGGTTGAGTTGCATTTGCCAATATCTGTATTAAAAGTAGTTATTGCATGCTGCATATCTTCTCCACTTTAGGAACTTTGGCAAGGCAGGAATGATACATTAAAAACTGGACAATCCTCAACGGAAGGAAGACGCTCCCTCACAGTCTGTTTCATTGACCCAACCTGAACACTGCCTTGAGTTTCAGGAATAGTAAGTGCTACTTGTTGGGGCAGTCATACAGACATGATCAGCATGAAATGTCTACACATTGACGTGACATTAGCAATCATATCGGAGGAACAAACTCTTTCTTTGAATCTGTCAGCAAGATTGCTCAAACATAAGCACTCACTTGTGTTCAGAGAACAGTAAGTGCTTCTTGTTGGGGTAGTTCTGGTGACTTTTCATACGACGGTTGGTCAAATTTGATGATCTCAAATCATGATCATCTCAAATAGAGGAGGTAACAGTTTTCCTGTTTTAAAAATTTTAGCCTATTGGGGTCCATCCAGGATGACATTTTCAGCATCCATTTGCGGTCACATTAGGTTCTCACTCTATATTTGTCAGTATTACAACCCAAACAAACGTACTGTCTGGAATTTTCACTGCAGTGAGTGTTATTGTTGGGGTAGTGTTGCTTGCAGCAATGTACGTCTTTAGGAAATGGCAGGAACACGACTCCCAGATTTGTGTGGCCCCTACATAAGCAATAGCTAAATGTTCAATGGAGTAGGCTACTTTTTGGTTCCACTTGCAATCCTAACATATTTGAAATATGTTGACCAATCACATTGTGATGACCTCAAATGGAAACACCATTGTTATTTTTCTTTTCATAAGTGCTTCCTTTTGAGGTTGTCTCGGCTGTGAGTTTTTTTCTGCAGATAGCTGCTCACACTGATAACGACCACATGAATTGACAATGATTCTCGCCCATTCATTGAGTGGGAGGACTGCAATGTGTTCAAGGACCTATTGTACGCATGGAAGGCGGGGTTGAGTTGCATTTGCCAATATCTGTATTAAAAGTTGTTATTGCATGCTGCATATCTTCTCCACTTTAGGAACTTTGGCAAGGCAGGAATGATACATTAAAAACTGGACAATCCTCAACGGAAGGAAGACGCTCCCTCCCAGTCTGTTTCATTGACCCAACCTGAGCACTGCCTTGAGTTTCAGGAATAGTAAGTGCTACTTTTTGGGGCAGTCATACAGACATGATCAGCATGAAATGTCTACACATTGACGTGACATTAGCAATCATATCGGAGGAACAAACTCTTTCTTTGAATCTGTCAGCAAGATTGCTCAAACATAAGCACTCACTTGTGTTCAGAGAACAGTAAGTGCTTCTTGTTGGGGTAGTTCTGGTGACTTTTCATATGACGGTTGGTCAAATTTGATGATCTCAAATCATGATCTTCTTAAATAGAGGAGTTAACAGTGTTCCTGTTTTAAAAATTTTAGCCTTTTGGGGTCCATCCAGGATGACATTTTCAGCATCCATTTGCGGTCACATTAGGTTCTCACTCTATATTTGTCAGTATTACAACCCAAACAAACGTACTGCTTGGAATTTTTGCTGCAGTAAGTGCTATTGTTGGGGTAGTGTTGCTGCAGCAACGTACGTCTTTAGGAAATGGCAGGAACACGACTCCCAGATTTTTGTGCCCCCTACATAAGCAATAGCTAAATGTTCAATGGAGTAGGCTACTTTTTGGTTCCTCTTGCAATCCTGACATATTTGAAATATGTTGACCAATCACATTGTGATGACCTCAAATGGAAACACCATTGTTATTTTTCTTTTCATAAGTGCTTCCTTTTGGGGTTGTCTCGGCTGTGAGTTTTTTTCTGCAGATAGCTGCTCACACTGATAACGACCACATGAATTGACAATGATTCTAGCCCATTCATTGAGTGTGAGGACTGCAATGTGTTCAAGGACCTATTGTACGCATGGAAGGCGGGGTTGAGTTGCATTTGCCAATATCTGTATTAAAAGTAGTTATTGCATGCTGCATATCTTCTCCACTTTAGGAACTTTGGCAAGGCAGGAATGATACATTAAAAACTGGACAATCCTCAACGGAAGGAAGACGCTCCCTCCCAGTCTGTTTCATTGACCCAACCTGAGCACTGCCTTGATTTTCAGGAATAGTAAGTGCTACTTGTTGGGGCAGTCATACAGACATGATCAGCATGAAATGTCTACACATTGACATGACATTAGCAATCATATCGGAGGAACAAACTCTTTCTTTGAATCTGTCAGCAAGATTGCTCAAACATAAGCACTCACTTGTGTTCAGAGAACAGTAAGTGCTTCTTGTTGGGGTAGTTCTGGTGACTTTTCATACGACGGTTGGTCAAATTTGATGATCTCAAATCATGATCATCTCAAATAGAGGAGTTAACAGTTTTCCTGTTTTAAAAATTTTAGCCTATTGGGGTCCATCCAGGATGACATTTTCAGCATCCATTTGCGGTCACATTAGGTTCTCACTCTATATTTGTCAGTATTACAACCCAAACAAACGTACTGCCTGGAATTTTCACTGCAGTGAGTGTTATTGTTGGGGTAGTGTTGCTGCAGCAATGTACGTCTTTAGGAAATGGCAGGAACACGACTCCCAGATTTTTGTGGCCCCTACATAAGCAATAGCTAAATGTTCAATGGAGTAGGCTACTTTTTGGTTCCACTTGCAATCCTAACATATTTGAAATATGTTGACCAATCACATTGTGATGACCTCAAATGGAAACACCATTGTTATTTTTCTTTTCATAAGTGCTTCCTTTTGGGGTTGTCTCGGCTGTGAGTTTTTTTTCTGCAGATAGCTGCTCACACTGATAACGACCACATGAATTGACAATGATTCTAGCCCATTCATTGAGTGGGAGGACTGCAATGTGTTCAAGGACCTATTGTACGCATGGAAGGCGGGGTTGAGTTGCATTTGCCAATATCTGTATTAAAAGTAGTTATTGCATGCTGCATAACTTCTTCACTTTAGGAACTTTGGCAAGGCAGGAATGATACATTAAAAACTGGACAATCCTCAACGGAAGGAAGACGCTCCCTCCCAGTCTGTTTCATTGACCCAACCTGAGCACTGCCTTGAGTTTGAGGAATAGTAAGTGCTACTTGTTGGGGCAGTCATACAGACATGATCAACATGAAATGTCTACACATTGACATGACATTAGCAATCATATCGGAGGAACAAACTCTTTCTTTGAATCTGTCAGCAAGATTGCTCAAACATAAGCACTCACTTGTGTTCAGAGAACAGTAAGTGCTTCTTGTTGGGGTAGTTCTGGTGACTTTTCATACGACGGTTGGTCAAATTTGATGATCTCAAATCATGATCATCTCAAATAGAGGAGTTAACAGTTTTCCTGTTTTAAAAATTTTAGCCTATTGGGGTCCATCCAGGATGACATTTTCAGCATCCATTTGCGGTCACATTAGGTTCTCACTCTATATTTGTCAGTATTACAACCCAAACAAACGTACTGCCTGGAATTTTCACTGCAGTGAGTGTTATTGTTGGGGTAGTGTTGCTGCAGCAATGTACGTCTTTAGGAAATGGCAGGAACACGACTCCCAGATTTTTGTGGCCCCTACATAAGCAATAGCTAAATGTTCAATGGAGTAGGCTACTTTTTGGTTCCACTTGCAATCCTAACATATTTGAAATATGTTGACCAATCACATTGTGATGACCTCAAATGGAAACACCATTGTTATTTTTCTTTTCATAAGTGCTTCCTTTTGGGGTTGTCTCGGCTGTGAGTTTTTTTTCTGCAGATAGCTGCTCACACTGATAACGACCACATGAATTGACAATGATTCTAGCCCATTCATTGAGTGGGAGGACTGCAATGTGTTCAAGGACCTATTGTACGCATGGAAGGCGGGGTTGAGTTGCATTTGCCAATATCTGTATTAAAAGTAGTTATTGCATGCTGCATAACTTCTTCACTTTAGGAACTTTGGCAAGGCAGGAATGATACATTAAAAACTGGACAATCCTCAACGGAAGGAAGACGCTCCCTCCCAGTCTGTTTCATTGACCCAACCTGAGCACTGCCTTGAGTTTGAGGAATAGTAAGTGCTACTTGTTGGGGCAGTCATACAGACATGATCAACATGAAATGTCTACACATTGACATGACATTAGCAATCATATCGGAGGAACAAACTCTTTCTTTGAATCTGTCAGCAAGATTGCTCAAACATAAGCACTCACTTGTGTTCAGAGAACAGTAAGTGCTTCTTGTTGGGGTAGTTCTGGTGACTTTTCATATGACGGTTGGTCAAATTTGATGATCTCAAATCATGATCTTCTTAAATAGAGGAGTTAACAGTTTTCCTGTTTTAAATTTTTTAGCCTTTTGGGGTCCATCCAGGATGACATTTTCAGCATCCATTTGCGGTCACATTAGGTTCTCACTCTATATTTGTCAGTATTACAACCCAAACAAACGTACTGCCTGGAATTTTCACTGCAGTAAGTGCTATTGTTGGGGTAGTGTTGCTGCAGCAACGTACGTCTTTAGGAAATGGCAGGAACACGAATCCCAGATTTTTGTGGCCCCTACATAAGCAATAGCTAAATGTTCAATGGATTAGGCTACTTTTTGGTTCCACTTGCAATCCTGACATATTTGAAATATGATGACCAATCACATTGTGATGACCTCAAATGGAAACACCATTGTTATTTTTCTTTTCATAAGTGCTTCCTTTTGGGGTTGTCTCGGCTGTGAGTTTTTTTCTGCAGATAGCTGCTCACACTGATAACGACCACATGAATTGACAATGATTCTAGCCCATTCATTGAGTGGGAGGACTGCAATGTGTTCAAGGACCGATTGTACGCATGGAAGGCGGGGTTGAGTTGCATTTGCCAATATCTGTATTAAAAGTAGTTATTGCATGCTGCATATCTTCTCCACTTTAGGAACTTTGGCAAGGCAGGAATGATACATTAAAAACTGGACAATCCTCAACGGAAGGAAGACGCTCCCTCACAGTCTGTTTCATTGACCCAACCTGAGCACTGCCTTGAGTTTCAGGAATAGTAAGTGCTACTTGTTGGGGCAGTCATACAGACATGATCAGCATGAAATGTCTACACATTGACGTGACATTAGCAATCATATCGGAGGAACAAACTCTTTCTTTGAATCTGTCAGCAAGATTGCTCAAACATAAGCACTCACTTGTGTTCAGAGAACAGTAAGTGCTTCTTGTTGGGGTAGCTCTGGTGACTTTTCATATGACGGTTGGTCAAATTTGATGATCTCAAATCATGATCTTCTTAAATAGAGGAGTTAACAGTTTTCCTGTTTTAAAATTTTTAGCCTTTTGGGGTCCATCCAGGATGACATTTTCAGCATCCATTTGCGGTCACATTAGGTTCTCACTCTATATTTGTCAGTATTACAACCCAAACAAACGTACTGCCTGGAATTTTCACTGCAGTAAGTGCTATTGTTGGGGTAGTGTTGCTGCAGCAACGTACGTCTTTAGGAAATGGCAGGAACACGAATCCCAGATTTTTGTGGCCCCTACATAAGCAATAGCTAAATGTTCAATGGATTAGGCTACTTTTTGGTTCCACTTGCAATCCTGACATATTTGAAATATGATGACCAATCACATTGTGATGACCTCAAATGGAAACACCATTGTTATTTTTCTTTTCATAAGTGCTTCCTTTTGGGGGTTGTCTCGGCTGTGAGTTTTTTTCTGCAGATAGCTGCTCACACTGATAACGACCACATGAATTGACAATGATTCTAGCCCATTCATTGAGTGGGAGGACTGCAATGTGTTCAAGGACCGATTGTACGCATGGAAGGCGGGGTTGAGTTGCATTTGCCAATATCTGTATTAAAAGTAGTTATTGCATGCTGCATATCTTCTCCACTTTAGGAACTTTGGCAAGGCAGGAATGATACATTAAAAACTGGACAATCCTCAACGGAAGGAAGACGCTCCCTCACAGTCTGTTTCATTGACCCAACCTGAGCACTGCCTTGAGTTTCAGGAATAGTAAGTGCTACTTGTTGGGGCAGTCATACAGACATGATCAGCATGAAATGTCTACACATTGACGTGACATTAGCAATCATATCGGAGGAACAAACTCTTTCTTTGAATCTGTCAGCAAGATTGCTCAAACATAAGCACTCACTTGTGTTCAGAGAACAGTAAGTGCTTCTTGTTGGGGTAGTTCTGGTGACTTTTCATATGACGGTTGGTCAAATTTGATGATCTCAAATCATGATCTTCTCAAATAGATGAGTTAACAGTGTTCCTGTTTTAAAAATTTTTGCCTTTTGGGGTCCATCCAGGATGACATTTTCAGCATCCATTTGCGGTCACATTAGGTTCTCACTCTATATTTGTCAGTATTACAACCCAAACAAACGTACTGCTTGGAATTTTCACTGCAGTAAGTGCTATTGTTGGGGTGGTGTTGTTGCAGCAACGTACGTCTTTAGGAAATGGCAGGAACACGACTCCCAGATTTTTGTGGCCCCTACATAAGCAATAGCTAAATGTTCAATGGAGTAGGCTACTTTTTGGTTCCACTTGCAATCCTGACATATTTGAAATATGTTGACCAATCACATTGTGATGACCTCAAATGGAAACACTATTGTTATTTTTCTTTTCATAAGTGCTTCCTTTTGGGGTTGTCTCGGCTGTGAGTTTTTTTCTGCAGACAGCTGATAACCATCACATGAATTGACAACGATTCTAGCCCATTCATTGAGTGTGAGGACTGCAATGTGTTCAAGGACCTATTGTACGCATGGAAGGCGGGGTTGAGTTTCATTGGCCAATATCTTTATTAAAAGTAGTTATTGCATGCTGCATATCTTCTCCACTTTAGGAACTTTGGCAAGGCAGGAATGATACATTAAAAACTGGACAATCCTCAACGGAAGGAAGACGCTCCCTCCCAGTCTGTTTCATTGAACCAACCTGAGCACTGCCTTGAGTTTGAGGAATAGTAAGTGCTACTTGTTGGGGCAGTCATACAGACATGATCACCATGAAATGTCTACACGTTGACGTGACATTAGCAATCATATCGGAGGAACAAACTCTTTTCTTTGAATCTGTCAGCAAGATTGCTCAAACATAAGCACTCAATTGTGTTCAGAGAACAGTAAGTGCTTCTTGTTGGGGTAGTTCTGGTGACTTTTCATATGACGGTTGGTCAAATTTGATGATCTCAAATCATGATCATCTCAATTAGAGGAGTTAACAGTTTTCCTGTTTTAAAAATTTTAGCTTTTTGGGGTCCATCCAGGATGACATTTTCAGCATCCATTTGCGGTCACATTAGGTTCTCACTCTATATTTGTCAGTATTACAACCCAAACAAACGTACTGCCTGGAATTTTCACTGCAGTAAGTGCTATTGTTGGGGTAGTGTTGCTGCAGCAACGTACGTCTTTAGGAAATGGCAGGAACACGACTCCCAGATTTTTGTGGCCCCTACATAAGCAATAGCAAAATGTTCAATGGAGTTGGCTACCTTTTGGTTCCTCTTGCAATCCTGACATATTTGAAATATGTTGACCAATCACATTGTGATGACCTCAATTGGAAACACCATTGTTATTTTTCTTTTCATAAGTGCTTCCTTTTGGGGTTGTCTCGGATGTGAGTTTTTTTCTGCAGACAGCTGATAACCATCACATGAATTGACAATGATTCTAGCCCATTCATTGAGTGGGAGGACTGCAATGTGTTCAAGGACCTATTGTACGCATGGAAGGCGGGGTTGAGTTGCATTTGCCAATATCTGTATTAAAAGTAGTTATTGCATGCTGCATATCTTCTCCACTTTAGGAACTTTGGCAAGGCAGGAATGATACATTAAAAACTGGACAATCCTCAACGGAAGGAAGACGCTCCCTCACAGTCTGTTTCATTGACCCAACCTGAGCACTGCCTTGAGTTTCAGGAATAGTAAGTGCTACTTGTTGGGGCAGTCATACAGACATGATCAGCATGAAATGTCTACACATTGACGTGACATTAGCAATCATATCGGAGGAACAAACTCTTTTCTTTGAATCTGTCAGCAAGATTGCTCAAACATAAGCACTCAATTGTGTTCAGAGAACAGTAAGTGCTTCTTGTTGGGGTAGTTCTGGTGACTTTTCATATGACGGTTGGTCAAATTTGATGATCTCAAATCATGATCTTCTTAAATAGAGGAGTTAACAGTGTTCCTGTTTTAAATATTTTAGCCTATTGGGGTCCATCCAGGATGACATTTTCAGCATCCATTTGCGGTCACATTAGGTTCTCACTCTATATTTGTCAGTATTACAACCCAAACAAACGTACTGCCTGGAATTTTCACTGCAGTGAGTGTTATTGTTGGGGTAGTGTTGCAGCAATGTACGTCTTTAGGAAATGGCAGGAACACGACTCCCAGATTTTTGTGGCCCCTACATAAGCAATAGCTAAATGTTCAATGGAGTAGGCTACTTTTTGGTTCCACTTGCAATCCTAACATATTTGAAATATGTTGACCAATCACATTGTGATGACCTCAAATGGAAACACCATTGTTATTTTTCTTTTCATAAGTGCTTCCTTTTGGGGTTGTCTCGGCTGTGAGTTTTTTTCTGCAGACAGCTGATAACCATCACATGAATTGACAATGATTCTAGCCCATTCATTGAGTGTGAGGACTGCAATGTGTTCAAGGACCTATTGTACGCATGGAAGGCGTGGTTGAGTTTCATTGGCCAATATCTTTATTAAAAGTTGTTATTGCATGCTGCATATCTTCTCCACTTTAGGAACTTTGGCAAGGCAGGAATGATACATTAAAAACTGGACAATCCTCAACGGAAGGAAGACGCTCCCTCCCAGTCTGTTTCATTGACCCAACCTGAGCACTGCCTTGAGTTTCAGGAATAGTAAGTGCTACTTGTTGGGGCAGTCATACAGACATGATCAGCATGAAATGTCTACACATTGACGTGACATTAGCAATCATATCGGAGGAACAAACTCTTTCTTTGAATCTGTCAGCAAGATTGCTCAAACATAAGCACTCACTTGTGTTCAGAGAACAGTAAGTGCTTCTTGTTGGGGTAGTTCTGGTGACTTTTCATATGACGGTTGGTCAAATTTGATGATCTCAAATCATGATCTTCTCAAATAGAGGAGTTAACAGTGTTCCTGTTTTAAAAATTTTAGCCTTTTGGGGTCCATCCAGGATGACATTTTCAGCATCCATTTGCGGTCACATTAGGTTCTCACTCTATATTTGTCAGTATTACAACCCAAACAAACGTACTGCCTGGAATTTTCACTGCAGTAAGTGCTATTGTTGGGGGTAGTGTTGCTGCAGCAACGTACGTCTTTAGGAAATGGCAGGAACACGACTCCCAGATTTTTGTGGCCCCTACATAAGCAATAGCTAAATGTTCAATGGAGTAGGCTACTTTTTGGTTCCACTTGCAATCCTGACATATTTGAAATATGTTGACCAATCACATTGTGATGACCTCAAATGGAAACACTATTGCTATTTTTCTTTTCATAAGTGCTTCCTTTTGGGGTTGTCTCGGCTGTGAGTTTTTTTCTGCAGACAGCTGATAACCATCACATGAATTGACAACGATTCTAGCCCATTCATTGAGTGTGAGGACTGCAATGTGTTCAAGGACCTATTGTACGCATGGAAGGCGGGGTTGAGTTGCATTTGCCAATATCTGTATTAAAAGTAGTTATTGCATGCTGCATATCTTCTCCACTTTAGGAACTTTGGCAAGGCAGGAATGATACATTAAAAACTGGACAATCCTCAACGGAAGGAAGACGCTCCCTCCCAGTCTGTTTCATTGACCCAACCTGAGCACTGCCTTGATTTTCAGGAATAGTAAGTGCTACTTGTTGGGGCAGTCATACAGACATGATCAGCATGAAATGTCTACACATTGACATGACATTAGCAATCATATCGGAGGAACAAACTCTTTCTTTGAATCTGTCAGCAAGATTGCTCAAACATAAGCACTCACTTGTGTTCAGAGAACAGTAAGTGCTTCTTGTTGGGGTAGTTCTGGTGACTTTTCATACGACGGTTGGTCAAATTTGATGATCTCAAATCATGATCATCTCAAATAGAGGAGTTAACAGTTTTCCTGTTTTAAAAATTTTAGCCTATTGGGGTCCATCCAGGATGACATTTTCAGCATCCATTTGCGGTCACATTAGGTTCTCACTCTATATTTGTCAGTATTACAACCCAAACAAACGTACTGCCTGGAATTTTCACTGCAGTGAGTGTTATTGTTGGGGTAGTGTTGCTGCAGCAATGTACGTCTTTAGGAAATGGCAGGAACACGACTCCCAGATTTTTGTGGCCCCTACATAAGCAATAGCTAAATGTTCAATGGAGTAGGCTACTTTTTGGTTCCACTTGCAATCCTAACATATTTGAAATATGTTGACCAATCACATTGTGATGACCTCAAATGGAAACACCATTGTTATTTTTCTTTTCATAAGTGCTTCCTTTTGGGGTTGTCTCGGCTGTGAGTTTTTTTTCTGCAGATAGCTGCTCACACTGATAACGACCACATGAATTGACAATGATTCTAGCCCATTCATTGAGTGGGAGGACTGCAATGTGTTCAAGGACCGATTGTACGCATGGAAGGCGGGGTTGAGTTGCATTTGCCAATATCTGTATTAAAAGTAGTTATTGCATGCTGCATATCTTCTCCACTTTAGGAACTTTGGCAAGGCAGGAATGATACATTAAAAACTGGACAATCCTCAACGGAAGGAAGACGCTCCCTCACAGTCTGTTTCATTGACCCAACCTGAGCACTGCCTTGAGTTTCAGGAATAGTAAGTGCTACTTGTTGGGGCAGTCATACAGACATGATCAGCATGAAATGTCTACACATTGACGTGACATTAGCAATCATATCGGAGGAACAAACTCTTTCTTTGAATCTGTCAGCAAGATTGCTCAAACATAAGCACTCACTTGTGTTCAGAGAACAGTAAGTGCTTCTTGTTGGGGTAGCTCTGGTGACTTTTCATATGACGGTTGGTCAAATTTGATGATCTCAAATCATGATCTTCTTAAATAGAGGAGTTAACAGTTTTCCTGTTTTAAAATTTTTAGCCTTTTGGGGTCCATCCAGGATGACATTTTCAGCATCCATTTGCGGTCACATTAGGTTCTCACTCTATATTTGTCAGTATTACAACCCAAACAAACGTACTGCCTGGAATTTTCACTGCAGTAAGTGCTATTGTTGGGGTAGTGTTGCTGCAGCAACGTACGTCTTTAGGAAATGGCAGGAACACGACTCCCAGATTTTTGTGGCCCCTACATAAGCAATAGCTAAATGTTCAATGGAGTAGGCTACTTTTTGGTTCCACTTGCAATCCTGACATATTTGAAATATGTTGACCAATCACATTGTGATGACCTCAAATGGAAACACCATTGTTATTTTTCTTTTCATAAGTGCTTCCTTTTGGGGTTGTCTCGGCTGTGAGTTTTTTTCTGCAGATAGCTGCTCACACTGATAACGACCACATGAATTGACAATGATTCTAGCCCATTCATTGAGTGGGAGGACTGCAATGTGTTCAAGGACCTATTGTACGCATGGAAGGCGGGGTTGAGTTGCATTTGCCAATATCTGTATTAAAAGTAGTTATTGCATGCTGCATATCTTCTCCACTTTAGGAACTTTGGCAAGGCAGGAATGATACATTAAAAACTGGACAATCCTCAACGGAAGGAAGACGCTCCCTCACAGTCTGTTTCATTGACCCAACCTGAGCACTGCCTTGAGTTTGAGGAATAGTAAGTGCTACTTGTTGGGGCAGTCATACAGACATGATCAGCATGAAATGTCTACACATTGACGTGACATTAGCAATCATATCGGAGGAACAAACTCTTTCTTTGAATCTGTCAGCAAGACTGCTCAAACATAAGCACTCACTTGTGTTCAGAGAACAGTAAGTGCTTCTTGTTGGGGTAGTTCTGGTGACTTTTCATATGACGGTTGGTCAAATTTGATGATCTCAAATCATGATCTTCTTAAATAGAGGAGTTAACAGTGTTCCTGTTTTAAAAATTTTAGCCTTTTGGGGTCCATCCAGGATGACATTTTCAGCATCCATTTGCGGTCACATTAGGTTCTCACTCTATATTTGTCAGTATTACAACCCAAACAAACGTACTGCCTGGAATTTTCACTGCAGTAAGTGCTATTGTTGGGGTAGTGTTGCTGCAGCAACGTACGTCTTTAGGAAATGGCAGGAACACGACTCCCTGATTTTTGTGGCCCCTACATAAGCAATAGCAAAATGTTCAATGGAGTAGGCTACTTTTTGGTTCCACTTGCAATCCTGACATATTTGAAATATGTTGACCAATCACATTGTGATGACCTCAAATGGAAACACCATTGTTATTTTTCTTTTCATAAGTGCTTCCTTTTGAGGTTGTCTCGGCTGTGAGTTTTTTTCTGCAGATAGCTGCTCACACTGATAACGACCACATGAATAGACAATGATTCTAGCCCATTCATTGAGTGGGAGGACTGCAATGTGTTCAAGGACCTATTGTACGCATGGAAGGCGGGGTTGAGTTGCATTTGCCAATATCTGTATTAAAAGTAGTTATTGCATGCTGCATATCTTCTCCACTTTAGGAACTTTGGCAAGGCAGGAATGATACATTAAAAACTGGACAATCCTCAACGGAAGGAAGACGCTCCCTCACAGTCTGTTTCATTGACCCAACCTGAGCACTGCCTTGAGTTTCAGGAATAGTAAGTGCTACTTGTTGGGGCAGTCATACAGACATGATCAGCATGAAATGTCTACACATTGACGTGACATTAGCAATCATATCGGAGGAACAAACTCTTTCTTTGAATCTGTCAGCAAGACTGCTCAAACATAAGCACTCACTTGTGTTCAGAGAACAGTAAGTGCTTCTTGTTGGGGTAGTTCTGGTGACTTTTCATATGACGGTTGGTCAAATTTGATGATCTCAAATCATGATCTTCTTAAATAGAGGAGTTAACAGTGTTCCTGTTTTAAAAATTTTAGCCTTTTGGGGTCCATCCAGGATGACATTTTCAGCATCCATTTGCGGTCACATTAGGTTCTCACTCTATATTTGTCAGTATTACAACCCAAACAAACGTACTGCCTGGAATTTTCACTGCAGTAAGTGCTATTGTTGGGGTAGTGTTGCTGCAGCAACGTACGTCTTTAGGAAATGGCAGGAACACGACTCCCAGATTTTTGTGGCCCCTACATAAGCAATAGCAAAATGTTCAATGGAGTGCTACTTTTTGGTTCCACTTGCAATCCTGACATATTTGAAATATGTTGACCAATCACATTGTGATGACCTCAAATGGAAACACCATTGTTATTTTTCTTTTCATAAGTGCTTCCTTTTGAGGTTGTCTCGGCTGTGAGTTTTTTTCTGCAGATAGCTGCTCACACTGATAACGACCACATGAATTGACAATGATTCTAGCCCATTCATTGAGTGGGAGGACTGCAATGTGTTCAAGGACCGATTGTACGCATGGAAGGCGGGGTTGAGTTGCATTTGCCAATATCTGTATTAAAAGTAGTTATTGCATGCTGCATATCTTCTCCACTTTAGGAACTTTGGCAAGGCAGGAATGATACATTAAAAACTGGACAATCCTCAACGGAAGGAAGACGCTCCCTCACAGTCTGTTTCATTGACCCAACCTGAACACTGCCTTGAGTTTCAGGAATAGTAAGTGCTACTTGTTGGGGCAGTCATACAGACATGATCAGCATGAAATGTCTACACATTGACGTGACATTAGCAATCATATCGGAGGAACAAACTCTTTCTTTGAATCTGTCAGCAAGATTGCTCAAACATAAGCACTCACTTGTGTTCAGAGAACAGTAAGTGCTTCTTGTTGGGGTAGTTCTGGTGACTTTTCATACGACGGTTGGTCAAATTTGATGATCTCAAATCATGATCATCTCAAATAGAGGAGGTAACAGTTTTCCTGTTTTAAAAATTTTAGCCTATTGGGGTCCATCCAGGATGACATTTTCAGCATCCATTTGCGGTCACATTAGGTTCTCACTCTATATTTGTCAGTATTACAACCCAAACAAACGTACTGTCTGGAATTTTCACTGCAGTGAGTGTTATTGTTGGGGTAGTGTTGCTTGCAGCAATGTACGTCTTTAGGAAATGGCAGGAACACGACTCCCAGATTTGTGTGGCCCCTACATAAGCAATAGCTAAATGTTCAATGGAGTAGGCTACTTTTTGGTTCCACTTGCAATCCTAACATATTTGAAATATGTTGACCAATCACATTGTGATGACCTCAAATGGAAACACCATTGTTATTTTTCTTTTCATAAGTGCTTCCTTTTGAGGTTGTCTCGGCTGTGAGTTTTTTTCTGCAGATAGCTGCTCACACTGATAACGACCACATGAATTGACAATGATTCTCGCCCATTCATTGAGTGGGAGGACTGCAATGTGTTCAAGGACCTATTGTACGCATGGAAGGCGGGGTTGAGTTGCATTTGCCAATATCTGTATTAAAAGTTGTTATTGCATGCTGCATATCTTCTCCACTTTAGGAACTTTGGCAAGGCAGGAATGATACATTAAAAACTGGACAATCCTCAACGGAAGGAAGACGCTCCCTCCCAGTCTGTTTCATTGACCCAACCTGAGCACTGCCTTGAGTTTCAGGAATAGTAAGTGCTACTTTTTGGGGCAGTCATACAGACATGATCAGCATGAAATGTCTACACATTGACGTGACATTAGCAATCATATCGGAGGAACAAACTCTTTCTTTGAATCTGTCAGCAAGATTGCTCAAACATAAGCACTCACTTGTGTTCAGAGAACAGTAAGTGCTTCTTGTTGGGGTAGTTCTGGTGACTTTTCATATGACGGTTGGTCAAATTTGATGATCTCAAATCATGATCTTCTTAAATAGAGGAGTTAACAGTGTTCCTGTTTTAAAAATTTTAGCCTTTTGGGGTCCATCCAGGATGACATTTTCAGCATCCATTTGCGGTCACATTAGGTTCTCACTCTATATTTGTCAGTATTACAACCCAAACAAACGTACTGCTTGGAATTTTTGCTGCAGTAAGTGCTATTGTTGGGGTAGTGTTGCTGCAGCAACGTACGTCTTTAGGAAATGGCAGGAACACGACTCCCAGATTTTTGTGCCCCCTACATAAGCAATAGCTAAATGTTCAATGGAGTAGGCTACTTTTTGGTTCCTCTTGCAATCCTGACATATTTGAAATATGTTGACCAATCACATTGTGATGACCTCAAATGGAAACACCATTGTTATTTTTCTTTTCATAAGTGCTTCCTTTTGGGGTTGTCTCGGCTGTGAGTTTTTTTCTGCAGATAGCTGCTCACACTGATAACGACCACATGAATTGACAATGATTCTAGCCCATTCATTGAGTGTGAGGACTGCAATGTGTTCAAGGACCTATTGTACGCATGGAAGGCGGGGTTGAGTTGCATTTGCCAATATCTGTATTAAAAGTAGTTATTGCATGCTGCATATCTTCTCCACTTTAGGAACTTTGGCAAGGCAGGAATGATACATTAAAAACTGGACAATCCTCAACGGAAGGAAGACGCTCCCTCCCAGTCTGTTTCATTGACCCAACCTGAGCACTGCCTTGATTTTCAGGAATAGTAAGTGCTACTTGTTGGGGCAGTCATACAGACATGATCAGCATGAAATGTCTACACATTGACATGACATTAGCAATCATATCGGAGGAACAAACTCTTTCTTTGAATCTGTCAGCAAGATTGCTCAAACATAAGCACTCACTTGTGTTCAGAGAACAGTAAGTGCTTCTTGTTGGGGTAGTTCTGGTGACTTTTCATACGACGGTTGGTCAAATTTGATGATCTCAAATCATGATCATCTCAAATAGAGGAGTTAACAGTTTTCCTGTTTTAAAAATTTTAGCCTATTGGGGTCCATCCAGGATGACATTTTCAGCATCCATTTGCGGTCACATTAGGTTCTCACTCTATATTTGTCAGTATTACAACCCAAACAAACGTACTGCCTGGAATTTTCACTGCAGTGAGTGTTATTGTTGGGGTAGTGTTGCTGCAGCAATGTACGTCTTTAGGAAATGGCAGGAACACGACTCCCAGATTTTTGTGGCCCCTACATAAGCAATAGCTAAATGTTCAATGGAGTAGGCTACTTTTTGGTTCCACTTGCAATCCTAACATATTTGAAATATGTTGACCAATCACATTGTGATGACCTCAAATGGAAACACCATTGTTATTTTTCTTTTCATAAGTGCTTCCTTTTGGGGTTGTCTCGGCTGTGAGTTTTTTTTCTGCAGATAGCTGCTCACACTGATAACGACCACATGAATTGACAATGATTCTAGCCCATTCATTGAGTGGGAGGACTGCAATGTGTTCAAGGACCTATTGTACGCATGGAAGGCGGGGTTGAGTTGCATTTGCCAATATCTGTATTAAAAGTAGTTATTGCATGCTGCATAACTTCTTCACTTTAGGAACTTTGGCAAGGCAGGAATGATACATTAAAAACTGGACAATCCTCAACGGAAGGAAGACGCTCCCTCCCAGTCTGTTTCATTGACCCAACCTGAGCACTGCCTTGAGTTTGAGGAATAGTAAGTGCTACTTGTTGGGGCAGTCATACAGACATGATCAACATGAAATGTCTACACATTGACATGACATTAGCAATCATATCGGAGGAACAAACTCTTTCTTTGAATCTGTCAGCAAGATTGCTCAAACATAAGCACTCACTTGTGTTCAGAGAACAGTAAGTGCTTCTTGTTGGGGTAGTTCTGGTGACTTTTCATACGACGGTTGGTCAAATTTGATGATCTCAAATCATGATCATCTCAAATAGAGGAGTTAACAGTTTTCCTGTTTTAAAAATTTTAGCCTATTGGGGTCCATCCAGGATGACATTTTCAGCATCCATT
Source organism: Festucalex cinctus (assembly GCF_051991245.1). NCBI lineage: Eukaryota > Metazoa > Chordata > Actinopteri > Syngnathiformes > Syngnathidae > Festucalex > Festucalex cinctus. The sequence goes on from NC_135427.1 coordinate 22,152,174, forward strand.
TGCGGTCACATTAGGTTCTCACTCTATATTTGTCAGTATTACAACCCAAACAAACGTACTGCCTGGAATTTTCACTGCAGTGAGTGTTATTGTTGGGGTAGTGTTGCTGCAGCAATGTACGTCTTTAGGAAATGGCAGGAACACGACTCCCAGATTTTTGTGGCCCCTACATAAGCAATAGCTAAATGTTCAATGGAGTAGGCTACTTTTTGGTTCCACTTGCAATCCTAACATATTTGAAATATGTTGACCAATCACATTGTGATGACCTCAAATGGAAACACCATTGTTATTTTTCTTTTCATAAGTGCTTCCTTTTGGGGTTGTCTCGGCTGTGAGTTTTTTTTCTGCAGATAGCTGCTCACACTGATAACGACCACATGAATTGACAATGATTCTAGCCCATTCATTGAGTGGGAGGACTGCAATGTGTTCAAGGACCTATTGTACGCATGGAAGGCGGGGTTGAGTTGCATTTGCCAATATCTGTATTAAAAGTAGTTATTGCATGCTGCATAACTTCTTCACTTTAGGAACTTTGGCAAGGCAGGAATGATACATTAAAAACTGGACAATCCTCAACGGAAGGAAGACGCTCCCTCCCAGTCTGTTTCATTGACCCAACCTGAGCACTGCCTTGAGTTTGAGGAATAGTAAGTGCTACTTGTTGGGGCAGTCATACAGACATGATCAACATGAAATGTCTACACATTGACATGACATTAGCAATCATATCGGAGGAACAAACTCTTTCTTTGAATCTGTCAGCAAGATTGCTCAAACATAAGCACTCACTTGTGTTCAGAGAACAGTAAGTGCTTCTTGTTGGGGTAGTTCTGGTGACTTTTCATACGACGGTTGGTCAAATTTGATGATCTCAAATCATGATCATCTCAAATAGAGGAGTTAACAGTTTTCCTGTTTTAAAAATTTTAGCCTTTTGGGGTCCATCCAGGATGACATTTTCAGCATCCATTTGCGGTCACATTAGGTTCTCACTCTATATTTGTCAGTATTACAACCCAAACAAACGTACTGCCTGGAATTTTCACTGCAGTGAGTGTTATTGTTGGGGTAGTGTTGCTGCAGCAATGTACGTCTTTAGGAAATGGCAGGAACACGACTCCCAGATTTTTGTGGCCCCTACATAAGCAATAGCTAAATGTTCAATTGAGTAGGCTACTTTTTGGTTCCACTTGCAATCCTGACATATTTGAAATATGATGACCAATCACATTGTGATGACCTCAAATGGAAACACCATTGTTATTTTTCTTTTCATAAGTGCTTCCTTTTGGGGTTGTCTCGGCTGTGAGTTTTTTTCTGCAGATAGCTGCTCACACTGATAACGACCACATGAATTGACAATGATTCTAGCCCATTCATTGAGTGGGAGGACTGCAATGTGTTCAAGGACCTATTGTACGCATGGAAGGCGGGGTTGAGTTGCATTTGCCAATATCTGTATTAAAAGTAGTTATTGCATGCTGCATATCTTCTCCACTTTAGGAACTTTGGCAAGGCAGGAATGATACATTAAAAACTGGACAATCCTCAACGGAAGGAAGACGCTCCCTCCCAGTCTGTTTCATTGAACCAACCTGAGCACTGCCTTGAGTTTGAGGAATAGTAAGTGCTACTTGTTGGGGCAGTCATACAGACATGATCAACATGAAATGTCTACACATTGACGTGACATTAGAAATCATATCGGAGGAACAAACTCTTTTCTTTGAATCTGTCAGCAAGATTGCTCAAACATAAGCACTCAATTGTGTTCAGAGAACAGTAAGTGCTACTTGTTGGGGTAGTTCTGGTGACTTTTCATATGACGGTTGGTCAAATTTGATGATCTCAAATCATGATCATCTCAATTAGAGGAGTTAACAGTTTTCCTGTTTTAAAAATTTTAGCTTTTTGGGGTCCATCCAGGATGACATTTTCAGCATCCATTTGCGGTCACATTAGGTTCTCACTCTATATTTGTCAGTATTACAACCCAAACAAACGTACTGCCTGGAATTTTCACTGCAGTAAGTGCTATTGTTGGGGTAGTGTTGCTGCAGCAACGTACGTCTTTAGGAAATGGCAGGAACACGACTCCCAGATTTTTGTGGCCCCTACATAAGCAATAGCAAAATGTTCAATGGAGTTGGCTACTTTTTGGTTCCTCTTGCAATCCTGACATATTTGAAATATGTTGACCAATCACATTGTGATGACCTCAATTGGAAACACCATTGTTATTTTTCTTTTCATAAGTGCTTCCTTTTGGGGTTGTCTCGGATGTGAGTTTTTTTCTGCAGACAGCTGATAACCATCACATGAATTGACAATGATTCTAGCCCATTCATTGAGTGGGAGGACTGCAATGTGTTCAAGGACCTATTGTACGCATGGAAGGCGGGGTTGAGTTGCATTTGCCAATATCTGTATTAAAAGTAGTTATTGCATGCTGCATATCTTCTCCACTTTAGGAACTTTGGCAAGGCAGGAATGATACATTAAAAACTGGACAATCCTCAACGGAAGGAAGACGCTCCCTCCCAGTCTGTTTCATTGAACCAACCTGAGCACTGCCTTGAGTTTGAGGAATAGTAAGTGCTACTTGTTGGGGCAGTCATACAGACATGATCAACATGAAATGTCTACACATTGACGTGACATTAGAAATCATATCGGAGGAACAAACTCTTTTCTTTGAATCTGTCAGCAAGATTGCTCAAACATAAGCACTCAATTGTGTTCAGAGAACAGTAAGTGCTTCTTGTTGGGGTAGTTCTGGTGACTTTTCATATGACGGTTGGTCAAATTTGATGATCTCAAATCATGATCATCTCAATTAGAGGAGTTAACAGTTTTCCTGTTTTAAAAATTTTAGCTTTTTGGGGTCCATCCAGGATGACATTTTCAGCATCCATTTGCGGTCACATTAGGTTCTCACTCTATATTTGTCAGTATTACAACCCAAACAAACGTACTGCCTGGAATTTTCACTGCAGTAAGTGCTATTGTTGGGGTAGTGTTGCTGCAGCAACGTACGTCTTTAGGAAATGGCAGGAACACGACTCCCAGATTTTTGTGGCCCCTACATAAGCAATAGCAAAATGTTCAATGGAGTTGGCTACTTTTTGGTTCCTCTTGCAATCCTGACATATTTGAAATATGTTGACCAATCACATTGTGATGACCTCAATTGGAAACACCATTGTTATTTTTCTTTTCATAAGTGCTTCCTTTTGGGGTTGTCTCGGATGTGAGTTTTTTTCTGCAGACAGCTGATAACCATCACATGAATTGACAATGATTCTAGCCCATTCATTGAGTGGGAGGACTGCAATGTGTTCAAGGACCTATTGTACGCATGGAAGGCGGGGTTGAGTTGCATTTGCCAATATCTGTATTAAAAGTAGTTATTGCATGCTGCATATCTTCTCCACTTTAGGAACTTTGGCAAGGCAGGAATGATACATTAAAAACTGGACAATCCTCAACGGAAGGAAGACGCTCCCTCCCAGTCTGTTTCATTGACCCAACCTGAGCACTGCCTTGAGTTTGAGGAATAGTAAGTGCTACTTGTTGGGGCAGTCATACAGACATGATCACCATGAAATGTCTACACGTTGACGTGACATTAGCAATCATATCGGAGGAACAAACTCTTTTCTTTGAATCTGTCAGCAAGATTGCTCAAACATAAGCACTCAATTGTGTTCAGAGAACAGTAAGTGCTTCTTGTTGGGGTAGTTCTGGTGACTTTTCATATGACGGTTGGTCAAATTTGATGATCTCAAATCATGATCATCTCAATTAGAGGAGTTAACAGTTTTCCTGTTTTAAAAATTTTAGCTTTTTGGGGTCCATCCAGGATGACATTTTCAGCATCCATTTGCGGTCACATTAGGTTCTCACTCTATATTTGTCAGTATTACAACCCAAACAAACGTACTGCCTGGAATTTTCACTGCAGTGAGTGTTATTGTTGGGGTAGTGTTGCTGCAGCAACGTACGTCTTTAGGAAATGGCAGGAACACGACTCCCAGATTTTTGTGGCCCCTACATAAGCAATAGCTAAATGTTCAATGGAGTAGGCTACTTTTTGGTTCCACTTGCAATCCTAACATATTTGAAATATGTTGACCAATCACATTGTGATGACCTCAAATGGAAACACCATTGTTATTTTTCTTTTCATAAGTGCTTCCTTTTGGGGTTGTCTCGGCTGTGAGTTTTTTTCTGCAGACAGCTGATAACCATCACATGAATTGACAATGATTCTAGCCCATTCATTGAGTGTGAGGACTGCAATGTGTTCAAGGACCTATTGTACGCATGGAAGGCGTGGTTGAGTTTCATTGGCCAATATCTTTATTAAAAGTTGTTATTGCATGCTGCATATCTTCTCCACTTTAGGAACTTTGGCAAGGCAGGAATGATACATTAAAAACTGGACAATCCTCAACGGAAGGAAGACGCTCCCTCCCAGTCTGTTTCATTGACCCAACCTGAGCACTGCCTTGAGTTTCAGGAATAGTAAGTGCTACTTGTTGGGGCAGTCATACAGACATGATCAGCATGAAATGTCTACACATTGACGTGACATTAGCAATCATATCGGAGGAACAAACTCTTTCTTTGAATCTGTCAGCAAGATTGCTCAAACATAAGCACTCACTTGTGTTCAGAGAACAGTAAGTGCTTCTTGTTGGGGTAGTTCTGGTGACTTTTCATATGACGGTTGGTCAAATTTGATGATCTCAAATCATGATCTTCTCAAATAGAGGAGTTAACAGTGTTCCTGTTTTAAAAATTTTAGCCTTTTGGGGTCCATCCAGGATGACATTTTCAGCATCCATTTGCGGTCACATTAGGTTCTCACTCTATATTTGTCAGTATTACAACCCAAACAAACGTACTGCCTGGAATTTTCACTGCAGTAAGTGCTATTGTTGGGGTAGTGTTGCTGCAGCAACGTACGTCTTTAGGAAATGGCAGGAACACGACTCCCAGATTTTTGTGGCCCCTACATAAGCAATAGCTAAATGTTCAATGGAGTAGGCTACTTTTTGGTTCCACTTGCAATCCTAACATATTTGAAATATGTTGACCAATCACATTGTGATGACCTCAAATGGAAACACCATTGTTATTTTTCTTTTCATAAGTGCTTCCTTTTGGGGTTGTCTCGGCTGTGAGTTTTTTTTCTGCAGATAGCTGCTCACACTGATAACGACCACATGAATTGACAATGATTCTAGCCCATTCATTGAGTGGGAGGACTGCAATGTGTTCAAGGACCTATTGTACGCATGGAAGGCGGGGTTGAGTTGCATTTGCCAATATCTGTATTAAAAGTAGTTATTGCATGCTGCATAACTTCTTCACTTTAGGAACTTTGGCAAGGCAGGAATGATACATTAAAAACTGGACAATCCTCAACGGAAGGAAGACGCTCCCTCCCAGTCTGTTTCATTGACCCAACCTGAGCACTGCCTTGAGTTTGAGGAATAGTAAGTGCTACTTGTTGGGGCAGTCATACAGACATGATCAACATGAAATGTCTACACATTGACATGACATTAGCAATCATATCGGAGGAACAAACTCTTTCTTTGAATCTGTCAGCAAGATTGCTCAAACATAAGCACTCACTTGTGTTCAGAGAACAGTAAGTGCTTCTTGTTGGGGTAGTTCTGGTGACTTTTCATACGACGGTTGGTCAAATTTGATGATCTCAAATCATGATCATCTCAAATAGAGGAGTTAACAGTTTTCCTGTTTTAAAAATTTTAGCCTTTTGGGGTCCATCCAGGATGACATTTTCAGCATCCATTTGCGGTCACATTAGGTTCTCACTCTATATTTGTCAGTATTACAACCCAAACAAACGTACTGCCTGGAATTTTCACTGCAGTGAGTGTTATTGTTGGGGTAGTGTTGCTGCAGCAATGTACGTCTTTAGGAAATGGCAGGAACACGACTCCCAGATTTTTGTGGCCCCTACATAAGCAATAGCTAAATGTTCAATGGAGTTGGCTACTTTTTGGTTCCTCTTGCAATCCTGACATATTTGAAATATGTTGACCAATCACATTGTGATGACCTCAATTGGAAACACCATTGTTATTTTTCTTTTCATAAGTGCTTCCTTTTGGGGTTGTCTCGGATGTGAGTTTTTTTCTGCAGACAGCTGATAACCATCACATGAATTGACAATGATTCTAGCCCATTCATTGAGTGGGAGGACTGCAATGTGTTCAAGGACCTATTGTACGCATGGAAGGCGGGGTTGAGTTGCATTTGCCAATATCTGTATTAAAAGTAGTTATTGCATGCTGCATATCTTCTCCACTTTAGGAACTTTGGCAAGGCAGGAATGATACATTAAAAACTGGACAATCCTCAACGGAAGGAAGACGCTCCCTCCCAGTCTGTTTCATTGAACCAACCTGAGCACTGCCTTGAGTTTGAGGAATAGTAAGTGCTACTTGTTGGGGCAGTCATACAGACATGATCAACATGAAATGTCTACACATTGACGTGACATTAGAAATCATATCGGAGGAACAAACTCTTTTCTTTGAATCTGTCAGCAAGATTGCTCAAACATAAGCACTCAATTGTGTTCAGAGAACAGTAAGTGCTTCTTGTTGGGGTAGTTCTGGTGACTTTTCATATGACGGTTGGTCAAATTTGATGATCTCAAATCATGATCATCTCAATTAGAGGAGTTAACAGTTTTCCTGTTTTAAAAATTTTAGCTTTTTGGGGTCCATCCAGGATGACATTTTCAGCATCCATTTGCGGTCACATTAGGTTCTCACTCTATATTTGTCAGTATTACAACCCAAACAAACGTACTGCCTGGAATTTTCACTGCAGTAAGTGCTATTGTTGGGGTAGTGTTGCTGCAGCAACGTACGTCTTTAGGAAATGGCAGGAACACGACTCCCAGATTTTTGTGGCCCCTACATAAGCAATAGCAAAATGTTCAATGGAGTTGGCTACTTTTTGGTTCCTCTTGCAATCCTGACATATTTGAAATATGTTGACCAATCACATTGTGATGACCTCAATTGGAAACACCATTGTTATTTTTCTTTTCATAAGTGCTTCCTTTTGGGGTTGTCTCGGATGTGAGTTTTTTTCTGCAGACAGCTGATAACCATCACATGAATTGACAATGATTCTAGCCCATTCATTGAGTGGGAGGACTGCAATGTGTTCAAGGACCTATTGTACGCATGGAAGGCGGGGTTGAGTTGCATTTGCCAATATCTGTATTAAAAGTAGTTATTGCATGCTGCATATCTTCTCCACTTTAGGAACTTTGGCAAGGCAGGAATGATACATTAAAAACTGGACAATCCTCAACGGAAGGAAGACGCTCCCTCCCAGTCTGTTTCATTGACCCAACCTGAGCACTGCCTTGAGTTTGAGGAATAGTAAGTGCTACTTGTTGGGGCAGTCATACAGACATGATCACCATGAAATGTCTACACGTTGACGTGACATTAGCAATCATATCGGAGGAACAAACTCTTTTCTTTGAATCTGTCAGCAAGATTGCTCAAACATAAGCACTCAATTGTGTTCAGAGAACAGTAAGTGCTTCTTGTTGGGGTAGTTCTGGTGACTTTTCATATGACGGTTGGTCAAATTTGATGATCTCAAATCATGATCATCTCAATTAGAGGAGTTAACAGTTTTCCTGTTTTAAAAATTTTAGCTTTTTGGGGTCCATCCAGGATGACATTTTCAGCATCCATTTGCGGTCACATTAGGTTCTCACTCTATATTTGTCAGTATTACAACCCAAACAAACGTACTGCCTGGAATTTTCACTGCAGTGAGTGTTATTGTAGGGGTAGTGTTGCTGCAGCAACGTACGTCTTTAGGAAATGGCAGGAACACGACTCCCAGATTTTTGTGGCCCCTACATAAGCAATAGCTAAATGTTCAATGGAGTAGGCTACTTTTTGGTTCCACTTGCAATCCTAACATATTTGAAATATGTTGACCAATCACATTGTGATGACCTCAAATGGAAACACCATTGTTATTTTTCTTTTCATAAGTGCTTCCTTTTGGGGTTGTCTCGGCTGTGAGTTTTTTTCTGCAGACAGCTGATAACCATCACATGAATTGACAATGATTCTAGCCCATTCATTGAGTGTGAGGACTGCAATGTGTTCAAGGACCTATTGTACGCATGGAAGGCGTGGTTGAGTTTCATTGGCCAATATCTTTATTAAAAGTTGTTATTGCATGCTGCATATCTTCTCCACTTTAGGAACTTTGGCAAGGCAGGAATGATACATTAAAAACTGGACAATCCTCAACGGAAGGAAGACGCTCCCTCCCAGTCTGTTTCATTGACCCAACCTGAGCACTGCCTTGAGTTTCAGGAATAGTAAGTGCTACTTGTTGGGGCAGTCATACAGACATGATCAGCATGAAATGTCTACACATTGACGTGACATTAGCAATCATATCGGAGGAACAAACTCTTTCTTTGAATCTGTCAGCAAGATTGCTCAAACATAAGCACTCACTTGTGTTCAGAGAACAGTAAGTGCTTCTTGTTGGGGTAGTTCTGGTGACTTTTCATATGACGGTTGGTCAAATTTGATGATCTCAAATCATGATCTTCTCAAATAGAGGAGTTAACAGTGTTCCTGTTTTAAAAATTTTAGCCTTTTGGGGTCCATCCAGGATGACATTTTCAGCATCCATTTGCGGTCACATTAGGTTCTCACTCTATATTTGTCAGTATTACAACCCAAACAAACGTACTGCCTGGAATTTTCACTGCAGTAAGTGCTATTGTTGGGGTAGTGTTGCTGCAGCAACGTACGTCTTTAGGAAATGGCAGGAACACGACTCCCAGATTTTTGTGGCCCCTACATAAGCAATAGCTAAATGTTCAATGGAGTAGGCTACTTTTTGGTTCCACTTGCAATCCTGACATATTTGAAATATGTTGACCAATCACATTGTGATGACCTCAAATGGAAACACTATTGCTATTTTTCTTTTCATAAGTGCTTCCTTTTGGGGTTGTCTCGGCTGTGAGTTTTTTTCTGCAGACAGCTGATAACCATCACATGAATTGACAACGATTCTAGCCCATTCATTGAGTGTGAGGACTGCAATGTGTTCAAGGACCTATTGTACGCATGGAAGGCGGGGTTGAGTTGCATTTGCCAATATCTGTATTAAAAGTAGTTATTGCATGCTGCATATCTTCTCCACTTTAGGAACTTTGGCAAGGCAGGAATGATACATTAAAAACTGGACAATCCTCAACGGAAGGAAGACGCTCCCTCCCAGTCTGTTTCATTGACCCAACCTGAGCACTGCCTTGATTTTCAGGAATAGTAAGTGCTACTTGTTGGGGCAGTCATACAGACATGATCAGCATGAAATGTCTACACATTGACATGACATTAGCAATCATATCGGAGGAACAAACTCTTTCTTTGAATCTGTCAGCAAGATTGCTCAAACATAAGCACTCACTTGTGTTCAGAGAACAGTAAGTGCTTCTTGTTGGGGTAGTTCTGGTGACTTTTCATACGACGGTTGGTCAAATTTGATGATCTCAAATCATGATCATCTCAAATAGAGGAGTTAACAGTTTTCCTGTTTTAAAAATTTTAGCCTATTGGGGTCCATCCAGGATGACATTTTCAGCATCCATTTGCGGTCACATTAGGTTCTCACTCTATATTTGTCAGTATTACAACCCAAACAAACGTACTGCCTGGAATTTTCACTGCAGTGAGTGTTATTGTTGGGGTAGTGTTGCTGCAGCAATGTACGTCTTTAGGAAATGGCAGGAACACGACTCCCAGATTTTTGTGGCCCCTACATAAGCAATAGCTAAATGTTCAATGGAGTAGGCTACTTTTTGGTTCCACTTGCAATCCTAACATATTTGAAATATGTTGACCAATCACATTGTGATGACCTCAAATGGAAACACCATTGTTATTTTTCTTTTCATAAGTGCTTCCTTTTGGGGTTGTCTCGGCTGTGAGTTTTTTTTCTGCAGATAGCTGCTCACACTGATAACGACCACATGAATTGACAATGATTCTAGCCCATTCATTGAGTGGGAGGACTGCAATGTGTTCAAGGACCTATTGTACGCATGGAAGGCGGGGTTGAGTTGCATTTGCCAATATCTGTATTAAAAGTAGTTATTGCATGCTGCATAACTTCTTCACTTTAGGAACTTTGGCAAGGCAGGAATGATACATTAAAAACTGGACAATCCTCAACGGAAGGAAGACGCTCCCTCCCAGTCTGTTTCATTGACCCAACCTGAGCACTGCCTTGAGTTTGAGGAATAGTAAGTGCTACTTGTTGGGGCAGTCATACAGACATGATCAACATGAAATGTCTACACATTGACATGACATTAGCAATCATATCGGAGGAACAAACTCTTTCTTTGAATCTGTCAGCAAGATTGCTCAAACATAAGCACTCACTTGTGTTCAGAGAACAGTAAGTGCTTCTTGTTGGGGTAGTTCTGGTGACTTTTCATACGACGGTTGGTCAAATTTGATGATCTCAAATCATGATCATCTCAAATAGAGGAGTTAACAGTTTTCCTGTTTTAAAAATTTTAGCCTTTTGGGGTCCATCCAGGATGACATTTTCAGCATCCATTTGCGGTCACATTAGGTTCTCACTCTATATTTGTCAGTATTACAACCCAAACAAACGTACTGCCTGGAATTTTCACTGCAGTGAGTGTTATTGTTGGGGTAGTGTTGCTGCAGCAATGTACGTCTTTAGGAAATGGCAGGAACACGACTCCCAGATTTTTGTGGCCCCTACATAAGCAATAGCTAAATGTTCAATGGAGTAGGCTACTTTTTGGTTCCACTTGCAATCCTAACATATTTGAAATATGTTGACCAATCACATTGTGATGACCTCAAATGGAAACACCATTGTTATTTTTCTTTTCATAAGTGCTTCCTTTTGGGGTTGTCTCGGCTGTGAGTTTTTTTCTGCAGACAGCTGATAACCATCACATGAATTGACAATGATTCTAGCCCATTCATTGAGTGTGAGGACTGCAATGTGTTCAAGGACCTATTGTACGCATGGAAGGCGTGGTTGAGTTTCATTGGCCAATATCTTTATTAAAAGTTGTTATTGCATGCTGCATATCTTCTCCACTTTAGGAACTTTGGCAAGGCAGGAATGATACATTAAAAACTGGACAATCCTCAACGGAAGGAAGACGCTCCCTCCCAGTCTGTTTCATTGACCCAACCTGAGCACTGCCTTGAGTTTCAGGAATAGTAAGTGCTACTTGTTGGGGCAGTCATACAGACATGATCAGCATGAAATGTCTACACATTGACGTGACATTAGCAATCATATCGGAGGAACAAACTCTTTCTTTGAATCTGTCAGCAAGATTGCTCAAACATAAGCACTCACTTGTGTTCAGAGAACAGTAAGTGCTTCTTGTTGGGGTAGTTCTGGTGACTTTTCATATGACGGTTGGTCAAATTTGATGATCTCAAATCATGATCTTCTCAAATAGAGGAGTTAACAGTGTTCCTGTTTTAAAAATTTTAGCCTTTTGGGGTCCATCCAGGATGACATTTTCAGCATCCATTTGCGGTCACATTAGGTTCTCACTCTATATTTGTCAGTATTACAACCCAAACAAACGTACTGCCTGGAATTTTCACTGCAGTAAGTGCTATTGTTGGGGTAGTGTTGCTGCAGCAACGTACGTCTTTAGGAAATGGCAGGAACACGACTCCCAGATTTTTGTGGCCCCTACATAAGCAATAGCTAAATGTTCAATGGAGTAGGCTACTTTTTGGTTCCACTTGCAATCCTGACATATTTGAAATATGTTGACCAATCACATTGTGATGACCTCAAATGGAAACACTATTGCTATTTTTCTTTTCATAAGTGCTTCCTTTTGGGGTTGTCTCGGCTGTGAGTTTTTTTCTGCAGACAGCTGATAACCATCACATGAATTGACAACGATTCTAGCCCATTCATTGAGTGTGAGGACTGCAATGTGTTCAAGGACCTATTGTACGCATGGAAGGCGGGGTTGAGTTGCATTTGCCAATATCTGTATTAAAAGTAGTTATTGCATGCTGCATATCTTCTCCACTTTAGGAACTTTGGCAAGGCAGGAATGATACATTAAAAACTGGACAATCCTCAACGGAAGGAAGACGCTCCCTCCCAGTCTGTTTCATTGACCCAACCTGAGCACTGCCTTGATTTTCAGGAATAGTAAGTGCTACTTGTTGGGGCAGTCATACAGACATGATCAGCATGAAATGTCTACACATTGACATGACATTAGCAATCATATCGGAGGAACAAACTCTTTCTTTGAATCTGTCAGCAAGATTGCTCAAACATAAGCACTCACTTGTGTTCAGAGAACAGTAAGTGCTTCTTGTTGGGGTAGTTCTGGTGACTTTTCATACGACGGTTGGTCAAATTTGATGATCTCAAATCATGATCATCTCAAATAGAGGAGTTAACAGTTTTCCTGTTTTAAAAATTTTAGCCTATTGGGGTCCATCCAGGATGACATTTTCAGCATCCATTTGCGGTCACATTAGGTTCTCACTCTATATTTGTCAGTATTACAACCCAAACAAACGTACTGCCTGGAATTTTCACTGCAGTGAGTGTTATTGTTGGGGTAGTGTTGCTGCAGCAATGTACGTCTTTAGGAAATGGCAGGAACACGACTCCCAGATTTTTGTGGCCCCTACATAAGCAATAGCTAAATGTTCAATGGAGTAGGCTACTTTTTGGTTCCACTTGCAATCCTAACATATTTGAAATATGTTGACCAATCACATTGTGATGACCTCAAATGGAAACACCATTGTTATTTTTCTTTTCATAAGTGCTTCCTTTTGGGGTTGTCTCGGCTGTGAGTTTTTTTTCTGCAGATAGCTGCTCACACTGATAACGACCACATGAATTGACAATGATTCTAGCCCATTCATTGAGTGGGAGGACTGCAATGTGTTCAAGGACCTATTGTACGCATGGAAGGCGGGGTTGAGTTGCATTTGCCAATATCTGTATTAAAAGTAGTTATTGCATGCTGCATAACTTCTTCACTTTAGGAACTTTGGCAAGGCAGGAATGATACATTAAAAACTGGACAATCCTCAACGGAAGGAAGACGCTCCCTCCCAGTCTGTTTCATTGACCCAACCTGAGCACTGCCTTGAGTTTGAGGAATAGTAAGTGCTACTTGTTGGGGCAGTCATACAGACATGATCAACATGAAATGTCTACACATTGACATGACATTAGCAATCATATCGGAGGAACAAACTCTTTCTTTGAATCTGTCAGCAAGATTGCTCAAACATAAGCACTCACTTGTGTTCAGAGAACAGTAAGTGCTTCTTGTTGGGGTAGTTCTGGTGACTTTTCATACGACGGTTGGTCAAATTTGATGATCTCAAATCATGATCATCTCAAATAGAGGAGTTAACAGTTTTCCTGTTTTAAAAATTTTAGCCTATTGGGGTCCATCCAGGATGACATTTTCAGCATCCATTTGCGGTCACATTAGGTTCTCACTCTATATTTGTCAGTATTACAACCCAAACAAACGTACTGCCTGGAATTTTCACTGCAGTGAGTGTTATTGTTGGGGTAGTGTTGCTGCAGCAATGTACGTCTTTAGGAAATGGCAGGAACACGACTCCCAGATTTTTGTGGCCCCTACATAAGCAATAGCTAAATGTTCAATGGAGTAGGCTACTTTTTGGTTCCACTTGCAATCCTAACATATTTGAAATATGTTGACCAATCACATTGTGATGACCTCAAATGGAAACACCATTGTTATTTTTCTTTTCATAAGTGCTTCCTTTTGGGGTTGTCTCGGCTGTGAGTTTTTTTTCTGCAGATAGCTGCTCACACTGATAACGACCACATGAATTGACAATGATTCTAGCCCATTCATTGAGTGGGAGGACTGCAATGTGTTCAAGGACCTATTGTACGCATGGAAGGCGGGGTTGAGTTGCATTTGCCAATATCTGTATTAAAAGTAGTTATTGCATGCTGCATAACTTCTTCACTTTAGGAACTTTGGCAAGGCAGGAATGATACATTAAAAACTGGACAATCCTCAACGGAAGGAAGACGCTCCCTCCCAGTCTGTTTCATTGACCCAACCTGAGCACTGCCTTGAGTTTGAGGAATAGTAAGTGCTACTTGTTGGGGCAGTCATACAGACATGATCAACATGAAATGTCTACACATTGACATGACATTAGCAATCATATCGGAGGAACAAACTCTTTCTTTGAATCTGTCAGCAAGATTGCTCAAACATAAGCACTCACTTGTGTTCAGAGAACAGTAAGTGCTTCTTGTTGGGGTAGTTCTGGTGACTTTTCATACGACGGTTGGTCAAATTTGATGATCTCAAATCATGATCATCTCAAATAGAGGAGTTAACAGTTTTCCTGTTTTAAAAATTTTAGCCTTTTGGGGTCCATCCAGGATGACATTTTCAGCATCCATTTGCGGTCACATTAGGTTCTCACTCTATATTTGTCAGTATTACAACCCAAACAAACGTACTGCCTGGAATTTTCACTGCAGTGAGTGTTATTGTTGGGGTAGTGTTGCTGCAGCAATGTACGTCTTTAGGAAATGGCAGGAACACGACTCCCAGATTTTTGTGGCCCCTACATAAGCAATAGCTAAATGTTCAATGGAGTAGGCTACTTTTTGGTTCCACTTGCAATCCTAACATATTTGAAATATGTTGACCAATCACATTGTGATGACCTCAAATGGAAACACCATTGTTATTTTTCTTTTCATAAGTGCTTCCTTTTGGGGTTGTCTCGGCTGTGAGTTTTTTTCTGCAGACAGCTGATAACCATCACATGAATTGACAATGATTCTAGCCCATTCATTGAGTGTGAGGACTGCAATGTGTTCAAGGACCTATTGTACGCATGGAAGGCGTGGTTGAGTTTCATTGGCCAATATCTTTATTAAAAGTTGTTATTGCATGCTGCATATCTTCTCCACTTTAGGAACTTTGGCAAGGCAGGAATGATACATTAAAAACTGGACAATCCTCAACGGAAGGAAGACGCTCCCTCCCAGTCTGTTTCATTGACCCAACCTGAGCACTGCCTTGAGTTTCAGGAATAGTAAGTGCTACTTGTTGGGGCAGTCATACAGACATGATCAGCATGAAATGTCTACACATTGACGTGACATTAGCAATCATATCGGAGGAACAAACTCTTTCTTTGAATCTGTCAGCAAGATTGCTCAAACATAAGCACTCACTTGTGTTCAGAGAACAGTAAGTGCTTCTTGTTGGGGTAGTTCTGGTGACTTTTCATATGACGGTTGGTCAAATTTGATGATCTCAAATCATGATCTTCTCAAATAGAGGAGTTAACAGTGTTCCTGTTTTAAAATTTTTAGCCTTTTGGGGTCCATCCAGGATGACATTTTCAGCATCCATTTGCGGTCACATTAGGTTCTCACTCTATATTTGTCAGTATTACAACCCAAACAAACGTACTGCCTGGAATTTTCACTGCAGTAAGTGCTATTGTTGGGGTAGTGTTGCTGCAGCAACGTACGTCTTTAGGAAATGGCAGGAACACGACTCCCAGATTTTTGTGGCCCCTACATAAGCAATAGCTAAATGTTCAATGGAGTAGGCTACTTTTTGGTTCCACTTGCAATCCTGACATATTTGAAATATGTTGACCAATCACATTGTGATGACCTCAAATGGAAACACTATTGCTATTTTTCTTTTCATAAGTGCTTCCTTTTGGGGTTGTCTCGGCTGTGAGTTTTTTTCTGCAGACAGCTGATAACCATCACATGAATTGACAACGATTCTAGCCCATTCATTGAGTGTGAGGACTGCAATGTGTTCAAGGACCTATTGTACGCATGGAAGGCGGGGTTGAGTTGCATTTGCCAATATCTGTATTAAAAGTAGTTATTGCATGCTGCATATCTTCTCCACTTTAGGAACTTTGGCAAGGCAGGAATGATACATTAAAAACTGGACAATCCTCAACGGAAGGAAGACGCTCCCTCCCAGTCTGTTTCATTGACCCAACCTGAGCACTGCCTTGATTTTCAGGAATAGTAAGTGCTACTTGTTGGGGCAGTCATACAGACATGATCAGCATGAAATGTCTACACATTGACATGACATTAGCAATCATATCGGAGGAACAAACTCTTTCTTTGAATCTGTCAGCAAGATTGCTCAAACATAAGCACTCACTTGTGTTCAGAGAACAGTAAGTGCTTCTTGTTGGGGTAGTTCTGGTGACTTTTCATACGACGGTTGGTCAAATTTGATGATCTCAAATCATGATCATCTCAAATAGAGGAGTTAACAGTTTTCCTGTTTTAAAAATTTTAGCCTATTGGGGTCCATCCAGGATGACATTTTCAGCATCCATTTGCGGTCACATTAGGTTCTCACTCTATATTTGTCAGTATTACAACCCAAACAAACGTACTGCCTGGAATTTTCACTGCAGTGAGTGTTATTGTTGGGGTAGTGTTGCTGCAGCAATGTACGTCTTTAGGAAATGGCAGGAACACGACTCCCAGATTTTTGTGGCCCCTACATAAGCAATAGCTAAATGTTCAATGGAGTAGGCTACTTTTTGGTTCCACTTGCAATCCTAACATATTTGAAATATGTTGACCAATCACATTGTGATGACCTCAAATGGAAACACCATTGTTATTTTTCTTTTCATAAGTGCTTCCTTTTGGGGTTGTCTCGGCTGTGAGTTTTTTTTCTGCAGATAGCTGCTCACACTGATAACGACCACATGAATTGACAATGATTCTAGCCCATTCATTGAGTGGGAGGACTGCAATGTGTTCAAGGACCTATTGTACGCATGGAAGGCGGGGTTGAGTTGCATTTGCCAATATCTGTATTAAAAGTAGTTATTGCATGCTGCATAACTTCTTCACTTTAGGAACTTTGGCAAGGCAGGAATGATACATTAAAAACTGGACAATCCTCAACGGAAGGAAGACGCTCCCTCCCAGTCTGTTTCATTGACCCAACCTGAGCACTGCCTTGAGTTTGAGGAATAGTAAGTGCTACTTGTTGGGGCAGTCATACAGACATGATCAACATGAAATGTCTACACATTGACATGACATTAGCAATCATATCGGAGGAACAAACTCTTTCTTTGAATCTGTCAGCAAGATTGCTCAAACATAAGCACTCACTTGTGTTCAGAGAACAGTAAGTGCTTCTTGTTGGGGTAGTTCTGGTGACTTTTCATACGACGGTTGGTCAAATTTGATGATCTCAAATCATGATCATCTCAAATAGAGGAGTTAACAGTTTTCCTGTTTTAAAAATTTTAGCCTATTGGGGTCCATCCAGGATGACATTTTCAGCATCCATTTGCGGTCACATTAGGTTCTCACTCTATATTTGTCAGTATTACAACCCAAACAAACGTACTGCCTGGAATTTTCACTGCAGTGAGTGTTATTGTTGGGGTAGTGTTGCTGCAGCAATGTACGTCTTTAGGAAATGGCAGGAACACGACTCCCAGATTTTTGTGGCCCCTACATAAGCAATAGCTAAATGTTCAATGGAGTAGGCTACTTTTTGGTTCCACTTGCAATCCTAACATATTTGAAATATGTTGACCAATCACATTGTGATGACCTCAAATGGAAACACCATTGTTATTTTTCTTTTCATAAGTGCTTCCTTTTGGGGTTGTCTCGGCTGTGAGTTTTTTTTCTGCAGATAGCTGCTCACACTGATAACGACCACATGAATTGACAATGATTCTAGCCCATTCATTGAGTGGGAGGACTGCAATGTGTTCAAGGACCTATTGTACGCATGGAAGGCGGGGTTGAGTTGCATTTGCCAATATCTGTATTAAAAGTAGTTATTGCATGCTGCATAACTTCTTCACTTTAGGAACTTTGGCAAGGCAGGAATGATACATTAAAAACTGGACAATCCTCAACGGAAGGAAGACGCTCCCTCCCAGTCTGTTTCATTGACCCAACCTGAGCACTGCCTTGAGTTTGAGGAATAGTAAGTGCTACTTGTTGGGGCAGTCATACAGACATGATCAACATGAAATGTCTACACATTGACATGACATTAGCAATCATATCGGAGGAACAAACTCTTTCTTTGAATCTGTCAGCAAGATTGCTCAAACATAAGCACTCACTTGTGTTCAGAGAACAGTAAGTGCTTCTTGTTGGGGTAGTTCTGGTGACTTTTCATACGACGGTTGGTCAAATTTGATGATCTCAAATCATGATCATCTCAAATAGAGGAGTTAACAGTTTTCCTGTTTTAAAAATTTTAGCCTTTTGGGGTCCATCCAGGATGACATTTTCAGCATCCATTTGCGGTCACATTAGGTTCTCACTCTATATTTGTCAGTATTACAACCCAAACAAACGTACTGCCTGGAATTTTCACTGCAGTGAGTGTTATTGTTGGGGTAGTGTTGCTGCAGCAATGTACGTCTTTAGGAAATGGCAGGAACACGACTCCCAGATTTTTGTGGCCCCTACATAAGCAATAGCTAAATGTTCAATGGAGTAGGCTACTTTTTGGTTCCACTTGCAATCCTAACATATTTGAAATATGTTGACCAATCACATTGTGATGACCTCAAATGGAAACACCATTGTTATTTTTCTTTTCATAAGTGCTTCCTTTTGGGGTTGTCTCGGCTGTGAGTTTTTTTCTGCAGACAGCTGATAACCATCACATGAATTGACAATGATTCTAGCCCATTCATTGAGTGTGAGGACTGCAATGTGTTCAAGGACCTATTGTACGCATGGAAGGCGTGGTTGAGTTTCATTGGCCAATATCTTTATTAAAAGTTGTTATTGCATGCTGCATATCTTCTCCACTTTAGGAACTTTGGCAAGGCAGGAATGATACATTAAAAACTGGACAATCCTCAACGGAAGGAAGACGCTCCCTCCCAGTCTGTTTCATTGACCCAACCTGAGCACTGCCTTGAGTTTCAGGAATAGTAAGTGCTACTTGTTGGGGCAGTCATACAGACATGATCAGCATGAAATGTCTACACATTGACGTGACATTAGCAATCATATCGGAGGAACAAACTCTTTCTTTGAATCTGTCAGCAAGATTGCTCAAACATAAGCACTCACTTGTGTTCAGAGAACAGTAAGTGCTTCTTGTTGGGGTAGTTCTGGTGACTTTTCATATGACGGTTGGTCAAATTTGATGATCTCAAATCATGATCTTCTCAAATAGAGGAGTTAACAGTGTTCCTGTTTTAAAAATTTTAGCCTTTTGGGGTCCATCCAGGATGACATTTTCAGCATCCATTTGCGGTCACATTAGGTTCTCACTCTATATTTGTCAGTATTACAACCCAAACAAACGTACTGCCTGGAATTTTCACTGCAGTAAGTGCTATTGTTGGGGTAGTGTTGCTGCAGCAACGTACGTCTTTAGGAAATGGCAGGAACACGACTCCCAGATTTTTGTGGCCCCTACATAAGCAATAGCTAAATGTTCAATGGAGTAGGCTACTTTTTGGTTCCACTTGCAATCCTGACATATTTGAAATATGTTGACCAATCACATTGTGATGACCTCAAATGGAAACACTATTGCTATTTTTCTTTTCATAAGTGCTTCCTTTTGGGGTTGTCTCGGCTGTGAGTTTTTTTCTGCAGACAGCTGATAACCATCACATGAATTGACAACGATTCTAGCCCATTCATTGAGTGTGAGGACTGCAATGTGTTCAAGGACCTATTGTACGCATGGAAGGCGGGGTTGAGTTGCATTTGCCAATATCTGTATTAAAAGTAGTTATTGCATGCTGCATATCTTCTCCACTTTAGGAACTTTGGCAAGGCAGGAATGATACATTAAAAACTGGACAATCCTCAACGGAAGGAAGACGCTCCCTCCCAGTCTGTTTCATTGACCCAACCTGAGCACTGCCTTGATTTTCAGGAATAGTAAGTGCTACTTGTTGGGGCAGTCATACAGACATGATCAGCATGAAATGTCTACACATTGACATGACATTAGCAATCATATCGGAGGAACAAACTCTTTCTTTGAATCTGTCAGCAAGATTGCTCAAACATAAGCACTCACTTGTGTTCAGAGAACAGTAAGTGCTTCTTGTTGGGGTAGTTCTGGTGACTTTTCATACGACGGTTGGTCAAATTTGATGATCTCAAATCATGATCATCTCAAATAGAGGAGTTAACAGTTTTCCTGTTTTAAAAATTTTAGCCTATTGGGGTCCATCCAGGATGACATTTTCAGCATCCATTTGCGGTCACATTAGGTTCTCACTCTATATTTGTCAGTATTACAACCCAAACAAACGTACTGCCTGGAATTTTCACTGCAGTGAGTGTTATTGTTGGGGTAGTGTTGCTGCAGCAATGTACGTCTTTAGGAAATGGCAGGAACACGACTCCCAGATTTTTGTGGCCCCTACATAAGCAATAGCTAAATGTTCAATGGAGTAGGCTACTTTTTGGTTCCACTTGCAATCCTAACATATTTGAAATATGTTGACCAATCACATTGTGATGACCTCAAATGGAAACACCATTGTTATTTTTCTTTTCATAAGTGCTTCCTTTTGGGGTTGTCTCGGCTGTGAGTTTTTTTTCTGCAGATAGCTGCTCACACTGATAACGACCACATGAATTGACAATGATTCTAGCCCATTCATTGAGTGGGAGGACTGCAATGTGTTCAAGGACCTATTGTACGCATGGAAGGCGGGGTTGAGTTGCATTTGCCAATATCTGTATTAAAAGTAGTTATTGCATGCTGCATAACTTCTTCACTTTAGGAACTTTGGCAAGGCAGGAATGATACATTAAAAACTGGACAATCCTCAACGGAAGGAAGACGCTCCCTCCCAGTCTGTTTCATTGACCCAACCTGAGCACTGCCTTGAGTTTGAGGAATAGTAAGTGCTACTTGTTGGGGCAGTCATACAGACATGATCAACATGAAATGTCTACACATTGACATGACATTAGCAATCATATCGGAGGAACAAACTCTTTCTTTGAATCTGTCAGCAAGATTGCTCAAACATAAGCACTCACTTGTGTTCAGAGAACAGTAAGTGCTTCTTGTTGGGGTAGTTCTGGTGACTTTTCATACGACGGTTGGTCAAATTTGATGATCTCAAATCATGATCATCTCAAATAGAGGAGTTAACAGTTTTCCTGTTTTAAAAATTTTAGCCTTTTGGGGTCCATCCAGGATGACATTTTCAGCATCCATTTGCGGTCACATTAGGTTCTCACTCTATATTTGTCAGTATTACAACCCAAACAAACGTACTGCCTGGAATTTTCACTGCAGTGAGTGTTATTGTTGGGGTAGTGTTGCTGCAGCAATGTACGTCTTTAGGAAATGGCAGGAACACGACTCCCAGATTTTTGTGGCCCCTACATAAGCAATAGCTAAATGTTCAATGGAGTAGGCTACTTTTTGGTTCCACTTGCAATCCTAACATATTTGAAATATGTTGACCAATCACATTGTGATGACCTCAAATGGAAACACCATTGTTATTTTTCTTTTCATAAGTGCTTCCTTTTGGGGTTGTCTCGGCTGTGAGTTTTTTTCTGCAGACAGCTGATAACCATCACATGAATTGACAATGATTCTAGCCCATTCATTGAGTGTGAGGACTGCAATGTGTTCAAGGACCTATTGTACGCATGGAAGGCGTGGTTGAGTTTCATTGGCCAATATCTTTATTAAAAGTTGTTATTGCATGCTGCATATCTTCTCCACTTTAGGAACTTTGGCAAGGCAGGAATGATACATTAAAAACTGGACAATCCTCAACGGAAGGAAGACGCTCCCTCCCAGTCTGTTTCATTGACCCAACCTGAGCACTGCCTTGAGTTTCAGGAATAGTAAGTGCTACTTGTTGGGGCAGTCATACAGACATGATCAGCATGAAATGTCTACACATTGACGTGACATTAGCAATCATATCGGAGGAACAAACTCTTTCTTTGAATCTGTCAGCAAGATTGCTCAAACATAAGCACTCACTTGTGTTCAGAGAACAGTAAGTGCTTCTTGTTGGGGTAGTTCTGGTGACTTTTCATATGACGGTTGGTCAAATTTGATGATCTCAAATCATGATCTTCTCAAATAGAGGAGTTAACAGTGTTCCTGTTTTAAAAATTTTAGCCTTTTGGGGTCCATCCAGGATGACATTTTCAGCATCCATTTGCGGTCACATTAGGTTCTCACTCTATATTTGTCAGTATTACAACCCAAACAAACGTACTGCCTGGAATTTTCACTGCAGTAAGTGCTATTGTTGGGGTAGTGTTGCTGCAGCAACGTACGTCTTTAGGAAATGGCAGGAACACGACTCCCAGATTTTTGTGGCCCCTACATAAGCAATAGCTAAATGTTCAATGGAGTAGGCTACTTTTTGGTTCCACTTGCAATCCTGACATATTTGAAATATGTTGACCAATCACATTGTGATGACCTCAAATGGAAACACTATTGCTATTTTTCTTTTCATAAGTGCTTCCTTTTGGGGTTGTCTCGGCTGTGAGTTTTTTTCTGCAGACAGCTGATAACCATCACATGAATTGACAACGATTCTAGCCCATTCATTGAGTGTGAGGACTGCAATGTGTTCAAGGACCTATTGTACGCATGGAAGGCGGGGTTGAGTTGCATTTGCCAATATCTGTATTAAAAGTAGTTATTGCATGCTGCATATCTTCTCCACTTTAGGAACTTTGGCAAGGCAGGAATGATACATTAAAAACTTGACAATCCTCAACGGAAGGAAGACGCTCCCTCCCAGTCTGTTTCATTGACCCAACCTGAGCACTGCCTTGATTTTCAGGAATAGTAAGTGCTACTTGTTGGGGCAGTCATACAGACATGATCAGCATGAAATGTCTACACATTGACATGACATTAGCAATCATATCGGAGGAACAAACTCTTTCTTTGAATCTGTCAGCAAGATTGCTCAAACATAAGCACTCACTTGTGTTCAGAGAACAGTAAGTGCTTCTTGTTGGGGTAGTTCTGGTGACTTTTCATACGACGGTTGGTCAAATTTGATGATCTCAAATCATGATCATCTCAAATAGAGGAGTTAACAGTTTTCCTGTTTTAAAAATTTTAGCCTATTGGGGTCCATCCAGGATGACATTTTCAGCATCCATTTGCGGTCACATTAGGTTCTCACTCTATATTTGTCAGTATTACAACCCAAACAAACGTACTGCCTGGAATTTTCACTGCAGTGAGTGTTATTGTTGGGGTAGTGTTGCTGCAGCAATGTACGTCTTTAGGAAATGGCAGGAACACGACTCCCAGATTTTTGTGGCCCCTACATAAGCAATAGCTAAATGTTCAATGGAGTAGGCTACTTTTTGGTTCCACTTGCAATCCTAACATATTTGAAATATGTTGACCAATCACATTGTGATGACCTCAAATGGAAACACCATTGTTATTTTTCTTTTCATAAGTGCTTCCTTTTGGGGTTGTCTCGGCTGTGAGTTTTTTTTCTGCAGATAGCTGCTCACACTGATAACGACCACATGAATTGACAATGATTCTAGCCCATTCATTGAGTGGGAGGACTGCAATGTGTTCAAGGACCTATTGTACGCATGGAAGGCGGGGTTGAGTTGCATTTGCCAATATCTGTATTAAAAGTAGTTATTGCATGCTGCATAACTTCTTCACTTTAGGAACTTTGGCAAGGCAGGAATGATACATTAAAAACTGGACAATCCTCAACGGAAGGAAGACGCTCCCTCCCAGTCTGTTTCATTGACCCAACCTGAGCACTGCCTTGAGTTTGAGGAATAGTAAGTGCTACTTGTTGGGGCAGTCATACAGACATGATCAACATGAAATGTCTACACATTGACATGACATTAGCAATCATATCGGAGGAACAAACTCTTTCTTTGAATCTGTCAGCAAGATTGCTCAAACATAAGCACTCACTTGTGTTCAGAGAACAGTAAGTGCTTCTTGTTGGGGTAGTTCTGGTGACTTTTCATACGACGGTTGGTCAAATTTGATGATCTCAAATCATGATCATCTCAAATAGAGGAGTTAACAGTTTTCCTGTTTTAAAAATTTTAGCCTATTGGGGTCCATCCAGGATGACATTTTCAGCATCCATTTGCGGTCACATTAGGTTCTCACTCTATATTTGTCAGTATTACAACCCAAACAAACGTACTGCCTGGAATTTTCACTGCAGTGAGTGTTATTGTTGGGGTAGTGTTGCTGCAGCAATGTACGTCTTTAGGAAATGGCAGGAACACGACTCCCAGATTTTTGTGGCCCCTACATAAGCAATAGCTAAATGTTCAATGGAGTAGGCTACTTTTTGGTTCCACTTGCAATCCTAACATATTTGAAATATGTTGACCAATCACATTGTGATGACCTCAAATGGAAACACCATTGTTATTTTTCTTTTCATAAGTGCTTCCTTTTGGGGTTGTCTCGGCTGTGAGTTTTTTTTCTGCAGATAGCTGCTCACACTGATAACGACCACATGAATTGACAATGATTCTAGCCCATTCATTGAGTGGGAGGACTGCAATGTGTTCAAGGACCTATTGTACGCATGGAAGGCGGGGTTGAGTTGCATTTGCCAATATCTGTATTAAAAGTAGTTATTGCATGCTGCATAACTTCTTCACTTTAGGAACTTTGGCAAGGCAGGAATGATACATTAAAAACTGGACAATCCTCAACGGAAGGAAGACGCTCCCTCCCAGTCTGTTTCATTGACCCAACCTGAGCACTGCCTTGAGTTTGAGGAATAGTAAGTGCTACTTGTTGGGGCAGTCATACAGACATGATCAACATGAAATGTCTACACATTGACATGACATTAGCAATCATATCGGAGGAACAAACTCTTTCTTTGAATCTGTCAGCAAGATTGCTCAAACATAAGCACTCACTTGTGTTCAGAGAACAGTAAGTGCTTCTTGTTGGGGTAGTTCTGGTGACTTTTCATACGACGGTTGGTCAAATTTGATGATCTCAAATCATGATCATCTCAAATAGAGGAGTTAACAGTTTTCCTGTTTTAAAAATTTTAGCCTTTTGGGGTCCATCCAGGATGACATTTTCAGCATCCATTTGCGGTCACATTAGGTTCTCACTCTATATTTGTCAGTATTACAACCCAAACAAACGTACTGCCTGGAATTTTCACTGCAGTGAGTGTTATTGTTGGGGTAGTGTTGCTGCAGCAATGTACGTCTTTAGGAAATGGCAGGAACACGACTCCCAGATTTTTGTGGCCCCTACATAAGCAATAGCTAAATGTTCAATGGAGTAGGCTACTTTTTGGTTCCACTTGCAATCCTAACATATTTGAAATATGTTGACCAATCACATTGTGATGACCTCAAATGGAAACACCATTGTTATTTTTCTTTTCATAAGTGCTTCCTTTTGGGGTTGTCTCGGCTGTGAGTTTTTTTCTGCAGACAGCTGATAACCATCACATGAATTGACAATGATTCTAGCCCATTCATTGAGTGTGAGGACTGCAATGTGTTCAAGGACCTATTGTACGCATGGAAGGCGTGGTTGAGTTTCATTGGCCAATATCTTTATTAAAAGTTGTTATTGCATGCTGCATATCTTCTCCACTTTAGGAACTTTGGCAAGGCAGGAATGATACATTAAAAACTGGACAATCCTCAACGGAAGGAAGACGCTCCCTCCCAGTCTGTTTCATTGACCCAACCTGAGCACTGCCTTGAGTTTCAGGAATAGTAAGTGCTACTTGTTGGGGCAGTCATACAGACATGATCAGCATGAAATGTCTACACATTGACGTGACATTAGCAATCATATCGGAGGAACAAACTCTTTCTTTGAATCTGTCAGCAAGATTGCTCAAACATAAGCACTCACTTGTGTTCAGAGAACAGTAAGTGCTTCTTGTTGGGGTAGTTCTGGTGACTTTTCATATGACGGTTGGTCAAATTTGATGATCTCAAATCATGATCTTCTCAAATAGAGGAGTTAACAGTGTTCCTGTTTTAAAAATTTTAGCCTTTTGGGGTCCATCCAGGATGACATTTTCAGCATCCATTTGCGGTCACATTAGGTTCTCACTCTATATTTGTCAGTATTACAACCCAAACAAACGTACTGCCTGGAATTTTCACTGCAGTAAGTGCTATTGTTGGGGTAGTGTTGCTGCAGCAACGTACGTCTTTAGGAAATGGCAGGAACACGACTCCCAGATTTTTGTGGCCCCTACATAAGCAATAGCTAAATGTTCAATGGAGTAGGCTACTTTTTGGTTCCACTTGCAATCCTGACATATTTGAAATATGTTGACCAATCACATTGTGATGACCTCAAATGGAAACACTATTGCTATTTTTCTTTTCATAAGTGCTTCCTTTTGGGGTTGTCTCGGCTGTGAGTTTTTTTCTGCAGACAGCTGATAACCATCACATGAATTGACAACGATTCTAGCCCATTCATTGAGTGTGAGGACTGCAATGTGTTCAAGGACCTATTGTACGCATGGAAGGCGGGGTTGAGTTGCATTTGCCAATATCTGTATTAAAAGTAGTTATTGCATGCTGCATATCTTCTCCACTTTAGGAACTTTGGCAAGGCAGGAATGATACATTAAAAACTGGACAATCCTCAACGGAAGGAAGACGCTCCCTCCCAGTCTGTTTCATTGACCCAACCTGAGCACTGCCTTGATTTTCAGGAATAGTAAGTGCTACTTGTTGGGGCAGTCATACAGACATGATCAGCATGAAATGTCTACACATTGACATGACATTAGCAATCATATCGGAGGAACAAACTCTTTCTTTGAATCTGTCAGCAAGATTGCTCAAACATAAGCACTCACTTGTGTTCAGAGAACAGTAAGTGCTTCTTGTTGGGGTAGTTCTGGTGACTTTTCATACGACGGTTGGTCAAATTTGATGATCTCAAATCATGATCATCTCAAATAGAGGAGTTAACAGTTTTCCTGTTTTAAAAATTTTAGCCTATTGGGGTCCATCCAGGATGACATTTTCAGCATCCATTTGCGGTCACATTAGGTTCTCACTCTATATTTGTCAGTATTACAACCCAAACAAACGTACTGCCTGGAATTTTCACTGCAGTGAGTGTTATTGTTGGGGTAGTGTTGCTGCAGCAATGTACGTCTTTAGGAAATGGCAGGAACACGACTCCCAGATTTTTGTGGCCCCTACATAAGCAATAGCTAAATGTTCAATGGAGTAGGCTACTTTTTGGTTCCACTTGCAATCCTAACATATTTGAAATATGTTGACCAATCACATTGTGATGACCTCAAATGGAAACACCATTGTTATTTTTCTTTTCATAAGTGCTTCCTTTTGGGGTTGTCTCGGCTGTGAGTTTTTTTTCTGCAGATAGCTGCTCACACTGATAACGACCACATGAATTGACAATGATTCTAGCCCATTCATTGAGTGGGAGGACTGCAATGTGTTCAAGGACCTATTGTACGCATGGAAGGCGGGGTTGAGTTGCATTTGCCAATATCTGTATTAAAAGTAGTTATTGCATGCTGCATAACTTCTTCACTTTAGGAACTTTGGCAAGGCAGGAATGATACATTAAAAACTGGACAATCCTCAACGGAAGGAAGACGCTCCCTCCCAGTCTGTTTCATTGACCCAACCTGAGCACTGCCTTGAGTTTGAGGAATAGTAAGTGCTACTTGTTGGGGCAGTCATACAGACATGATCAACATGAAATGTCTACACATTGACATGACATTAGCAATCATATCGGAGGAACAAACTCTTTCTTTGAATCTGTCAGCAAGATTGCTCAAACATAAGCACTCACTTGTGTTCAGAGAACAGTAAGTGCTTCTTGTTGGGGTAGTTCTGGTGACTTTTCATACGACGGTTGGTCAAATTTGATGATCTCAAATCATGATCATCTCAAATAGAGGAGTTAACAGTTTTCCTGTTTTAAAAATTTTAGCCTATTGGGGTCCATCCAGGATGACATTTTCAGCATCCATTTGCGGTCACATTAGGTTCTCACTCTATATTTGTCAGTATTACAACCCAAACAAACGTACTGCCTGGAATTTTCACTGCAGTGAGTGTTATTGTTGGGGTAGTGTTGCTGCAGCAATGTACGTCTTTAGGAAATGGCAGGAACACGACTCCCAGATTTTTGTGGCCCCTACATAAGCAATAGCTAAATGTTCAATGGAGTAGGCTACTTTTTGGTTCCACTTGCAATCCTAACATATTTGAAATATGTTGACCAATCACATTGTGATGACCTCAAATGGAAACACCATTGTTATTTTTCTTTTCATAAGTGCTTCCTTTTGGGGTTGTCTCGGCTGTGAGTTTTTTTTCTGCAGATAGCTGCTCACACTGATAACGACCACATGAATTGACAATGATTCTAGCCCATTCATTGAGTGGGAGGACTGCAATGTGTTCAAGGACCTATTGTACGCATGGAAGGCGGGGTTGAGTTGCATTTGCCAATATCTGTATTAAAAGTAGTTATTGCATGCTGCATAACTTCTTCACTTTAGGAACTTTGGCAAGGCAGGAATGATACATTAAAAACTGGACAATCCTCAACGGAAGGAAGACGCTCCCTCCCAGTCTGTTTCATTGACCCAACCTGAGCACTGCCTTGAGTTTGAGGAATAGTAAGTGCTACTTGTTGGGGCAGTCATACAGACATGATCAACATGAAATGTCTACACATTGACATGACATTAGCAATCATATCGGAGGAACAAACTCTTTCTTTGAATCTGTCAGCAAGATTGCTCAAACATAAGCACTCACTTGTGTTCAGAGAACAGTAAGTGCTTCTTGTTGGGGTAGTTCTGGTGACTTTTCATACGACGGTTGGTCAAATTTGATGATCTCAAATCATGATCATCTCAAATAGAGGAGTTAACAGTTTTCCTGTTTTAAAAATTTTAGCCTTTTGGGGTCCATCCAGGATGACATTTTCAGCATCCATTTGCGGTCACATTAGGTTCTCACTCTATATTTGTCAGTATTACAACCCAAACAAACGTACTGCCTGGAATTTTCACTGCAGTGAGTGTTATTGTTGGGGTAGTGTTGCTGCAGCAATGTACGTCTTTAGGAAATGGCAGGAACACGACTCCCAGATTTTTGTGGCCCCTACATAAGCAATAGCTAAATGTTCAATGGAGTAGGCTACTTTTTGGTTCCACTTGCAATCCTAACATATTTGAAATATGTTGACCAATCACATTGTGATGACCTCAAATGGAAACACCATTGTTATTTTTCTTTTCATAAGTGCTTCCTTTTGGGGTTGTCTCGGCTGTGAGTTTTTTTCTGCAGACAGCTGATAACCATCACATGAATTGACAATGATTCTAGCCCATTCATTGAGTGTGAGGACTGCAATGTGTTCAAGGACCTATTGTACGCATGGAAGGCGTGGTTGAGTTTCATTGGCCAATATCTTTATTAAAAGTTGTTATTGCATGCTGCATATCTTCTCCACTTTAGGAACTTTGGCAAGGCAGGAATGATACATTAAAAACTGGACAATCCTCAACGGAAGGAAGACGCTCCCTCCCAGTCTGTTTCATTGACCCAACCTGAGCACTGCCTTGAGTTTCAGGAATAGTAAGTGCTACTTGTTGGGGCAGTCATACAGACATGATCAGCATGAAATGTCTACACATTGACGTGACATTAGCAATCATATCGGAGGAACAAACTCTTTCTTTGAATCTGTCAGCAAGATTGCTCAAACATAAGCACTCACTTGTGTTCAGAGAACAGTAAGTGCTTCTTGTTGGGGTAGTTCTGGTGACTTTTCATATGACGGTTGGTCAAATTTGATGATCTCAAATCATGATCTTCTCAAATAGAGGAGTTAACAGTGTTCCTGTTTTAAAAATTTTAGCCTTTTGGGGTCCATCCAGGATGACATTTTCAGCATCCATTTGCGGTCACATTAGGTTCTCACTCTATATTTGTCAGTATTACAACCCAAACAAACGTACTGCCTGGAATTTTCACTGCAGTAAGTGCTATTGTTGGGGTAGTGTTGCTGCAGCAACGTACGTCTTTAGGAAATGGCAGGAACACGACTCCCAGATTTTTGTGGCCCCTACATAAGCAATAGCTAAATGTTCAATGGAGTAGGCTACTTTTTGGTTCCACTTGCAATCCTGACATATTTGAAATATGTTGACCAATCACATTGTGATGACCTCAAATGGAAACACTATTGCTATTTTTCTCTTCATAAGTGCTTCCTTTTGGGGTTGTCTCGGCTGTGAGTTTTTTTCTGCAGACAGCTGATAACCATCACATGAATTGACAATGATTCTAGCCCATTCATTGAGTGGGAGGACTGCAATGTGTTCAAGGACCTATTGTACGCATGGAAGGCGGGGTTGAGTTGCATTTGCCAATATCTGTATTAAAAGTAGTTATTGCATGCTGCATATCTTCTCCACTTTAGGAACTTTGGCAAGGCAGGAATGATACATTAAAAACAGGACAATCCTCAACGGAAGGAAGACGCTCCCTCCCAGTCTGTTTCATTGACCCAACCTGAGCACTGCCTTGAGTTTCAGGAATAGTAAGTGCTACTTGTTGGGGCAGTCATACAGACATGATCAGCATGAAATGTCTACACATTGACGTGACATTAGCAATCATATCGGAGGAACAAACTCTTTCTTTGAATCTGTCAGCAAGATTGCTCAAACATAAGCACTCACTTGTGTTCAGAGAACAGTAAGTGCTTCTTGTTGGGGTAGTTCTGGTGACTTTTCATATGACGGTTGGTCAAATTTGATGATCTCAAATCATGATCTTCTTAAATAGAGGAGTTAACAGTGTTCCTGTTTTAAAAATTTTAGCCTTTTGGGGTCCAACCAGGATGACATTTTCAGCATCCATTTGCGGTCACATTAGGTTCTCACTCTATATTTGTCAGTATTACAACCCAAACAAACGTACTGCTTGGAATTTTCGCTGCAGTAAGTGCTATTGTTGGGGTAGTGTTGCTGCAGCAACGTACGTCTTTAGGAAATGGAAGGAACACGACTCCCAGATTTTTGTGGCCCCTACATAAGCAATAGCTAAATGTTCAATGGAGTAGGCTACTTTTTGGTTCCTCTTGCAATCCTGACATATTTGAAATATGTTGACCAATCACATTGTGATGACCTCAAATGGAAACACCATTGTTATTTTTCTTTTCATAAGTGCTTCCTTTTGGGGTTGTCTCGGCTGTGAGTTTTTTTCTGCAGATAGCTGCTCACACTGATAATGACCACATGAATTGACAATGATTCTAGCCCATTCATTGAGTGGGAGGACTGCAATGTGTTCAAGGACCTATTGTACGCATGGAAGGCGGGGTTGAGTTGCATTTGCCAATATCTGTATTAAAAGTAGTTATTGCATGCTGCATATCTTCTCCACTTTAGGAACTATGGCAAGGCAGGAATGATACATTAAAAACTGGACAATCCTCAACGGAAGGAAGACGCTCCCTCCCAGTCTGTTTCATTGACCCAACCTGAGCACTGCCTTGAGTTTCAGGAATAGTAAGTGCTACTTGTTGGGGCAGTCATACAGACATGATCAGCATGAAATGTCTACACATTGACGTGACATTAGCAATCATATCGGAGGAACAAACTCTTTCTTTGAATCTGTCAGTAAGATTGCTCAAACATAAGCACTCACTTGTGTTCAGAGAACAGTAAGTGCTTCTTGTTGGGGTAGTTCTGGTGACTTTTCATACGACGGTTGGTCAAATTTGATGATCTCAAATCATGATCATCTCAAATAGAGGAGTTAACAGTTTTCCTGTTTTAAAAATTTTAGCCTATTGGGGTCCATCCAGGATGACATTTTCAGCATCCATTTGCGGTCACATTAGGTTCTCACTCTATATTTGTCAGTATTACAACCCAAACAAACGTACTGCCTGGAATTTTCACTGCAGTGAGTGTTATTGTTGGGGTAGTGTTGCTGCAGCAATGTACATCTTTAGGAAATGGCAGGAACACGACTCCCAGATTTTTGTGGCCCCTACATAAGCAATAGCTAAATGTTCAATGGAGTAGGCTACTTTTTGGTTCCACTTGCAATCCTGACATATTTGAAATATGATGACCAATCACATTGTGATGACCTCAAATGGAAACACCATTGTTATTTTTCTTTTCATAAGTGCTTCCTTTTGGGGTTGTCTCGGCTGTGAGTTTTTTTCTGCAGATAGCTGCTCACACTGATAATGACCACAAGAATGGACAATGATTCTAGCCCATTCATTGAGTGGGAGGACTGCAATGTGTTCAAGGACCTATTGTACGCATGGAAGGCGGGGTTGAGTTGCATTTGCCAATATCTGTATTAAAAGTTGTTATTGCATGCTGCATATCTTCTCCACTTTAGGAACTTTGGCAAGGCAGGAATGATACATTAAAAACTGGACAATCCTCAACGGAAGGAAGACGCTCCCTCCCAGTCTGTTTCATTGACCCAACCTGAGCACTGCCTTGAGTTTGAGGAATAGTAAGTGCTACTTGTTGGGGCAGTCATACAGACATGATCAACATGAAATGTCTACACATTGACGTGACATTAGTAATCATATCGGAGGAACAAACTCTTTTCTTTGAATCTGTCAGCAAGATTGCTCAAACATAAGCACTCACTTGTGTTCAGAGAACACTAAGTGCTTCTTGTTGGGGTAGTTCTGGTGACTTTTCATATGACGGTTGGTCAAATTTGATGATCTCAAATCATGATCTTCTCAAATAGAGGAGTTAACAGTGTTCCTGTTTTAAAAATTTTTGCCTTTTGGGGTCCATCCAGGATGACATTTTCAGCATCCATTTGCGGTCACATTAGGTTCTCACTCTATATTTGTCAGTATTACAACCCAAACAAACGTACTGCCTGGAATTTTCACTGCAGTGAGTGTTATTGTTGGGGTAGTGTTGCTGCAGCAATGTACGTCTTTAGGAAATGGCAGGAACACGACTCCCAGATTTTTGTGGCCCCTACATAAGCAATAGCTAAATGTTCAATTGAGTAGGCTACTTTTTGGTTCCACTTGCAATCCTGACATATTTGAAATATGTTGACCAATCACATTGTGATGACCTCAAATGGAAACACCATTGTTATTTTTCTTTTCATAAGTGCTTCCTTTTGGGGTTGTCTCGGAGCTGTGAGTTTTTTTCTGCAGACAGCTGATAACCATCACATGAATTGACAACGATTCTAGCCCATTCATTGAGTGTGAGGACTGCAATGTGTTCAAGGACCTATTGTACGCATGGAAGGCGGGGTTGAGTTTCATTGGCCAATATCTTTATTAAAAGTAGTTATTGCATGCTGCATATCTTCTCCACTTTAGGAACTTTGGCAAGGCAGGAATGATACATTAAAAACTGGACAATCCTCAACGGAAGGAAGACGCTCCCTCCCAGTCTGTTTCATTGACCCAACCTGAGCACTGCCTTGATTTTCAGGAATAGTAAGTGCTACTTGTTGGGGCAGTCATACAGACATGATCAGCATGAAATGTCTACACATTGACATGACATTAGCAATCATATCGGAGGAACAAACTCTTTCTTTGAATCTGTCAGCAAGATTGCTCAAACATAAGCACTCACTTGTGTTCAGAGAACAGTAAGTGCTTCTTGTTGGGGTAGTTCTGGTGACTTTTCATACGACGGTTGGTCAAATTTGATGATCTCAAATCATGATCTTCTCAAATAGAGGAGTTAACAGTGTTCCTGTTTTAAAAATTTTAGCCTTTTGGGGTCCATCCAGGATGACATTTTCAGCATCCATTTGCGGTCACATTAGGTTCTCACTCTATATTTGTCAGTATTACAACCCAAACAAACGTACTGCCTGGAATTTTCACTGCAGTGAGTGTTATTGTTGGGGTAGTGTTGCTGCAGCAATGTACGTCTTTAGGAAATGGCAGGAACACGACTCCCAGATTTTTGTGGCCCCTACATAAGCAATAGCTAAATGTTCAATGGAGTAGGCTACTTTTTGGTTCCACTTGCAATCCTGACATATTTGAAATATGTTGACCAATCACATTGTGATGACCTCAAATGGAAACACTATTGCTATTTTTCTTTTCATAAGTGCTTCCTTTTGGGGTTGTCTCGGCTGTGAGTTTTTTTCTGCAGACAGCTGATAACCATCACATGAATTGACAACGATTCTAGCCCATTCATTGAGTGTGAGGACTGCAATGTGTTCAAGGACCTATTGTACGCATGGAAGGCGGGGTTGAGTTTCATTGGCCAATATCTTTATTAAAAGTAGTTATTGCATGCTGCATATCTTCTCCACTTTAGGAACTTTGGCAAGGCAGGAATGATACATTAAAAACTGGACAATCCTCAACGGAAGGAAGACGCTCCCTCCCAGTCTGTTTCATTGAACCAACCTGAGCACTGCCTTGAGTTTGAGGAATAGTAAGTGCTACTTGTTGGGGCAGTCATACAGACATGATCAACATGAAATGTCTACACATTGACGTGACATTAGAAATCATATCGGAGGAACAAACTCTTTTCTTTGAATCTGTCAGCAAGATTGCTCAAACATAAGCACTCAATTGTGTTCAGAGAACAGTAAGTGCTTCTTGTTGGGGTAGTTCTGGTGACTTTTCATATGACGGTTGGTCAAATTTGATGATCTCAAATCATGATCATCTCAATTAGAGGAGTTAACAGTTTTCCTGTTTTAAAAATTTTAGCTTTTTGGGGTCCATCCAGGATGACATTTTCAGCATCCATTTGCGGTCACATTAGGTTCTCACTCTATATTTGTCAGTATTACAACCCAAACAAACGTACTGCCTGGAATTTTCACTGCAGTAAGTGCTATTGTTGGGGTAGTGTTGCTGCAGCAACGTACGTCTTTAGGAAATGGCAGGAACACGACTCCCAGATTTTTGTGGCCCCTACATAAGCAATAGCAAAATGTTCAATGGAGTTGGCTACTTTTTGGTTCCTCTTGCAATCCTGACATATTTGAAATATGTTGACCAATCACATTGTGATGACCTCAATTGGAAACACCATTGTTATTTTTCTTTTCATAAGTGCTTCCTTTTGGGGTTGTCTCGGATGTGAGTTTTTTTCTGCAGACAGCTGATAACCATCACATGAATTGACAATGATTCTAGCCCATTCATTGAGTGGGAGGACTGCAATGTGTTCAAGGACCTATTGTACGCATGGAAGGCGGGGTTGAGTTGCATTTGCCAATATCTGTATTAAAAGTAGTTATTGCATGCTGCATATCTTCTCCACTTTAGGAACTTTGGCAAGGCAGGAATGATACATTAAAAACTGGACAATCCTCAACGGAAGGAAGACGCTCCCTCCCAGTCTGTTTCATTGACCCAACCTGAGCACTGCCTTGAGTTTCAGGAATAGTAAGTGCTACTTGTTGGGGCAGTCATACAGACATGATCAGCATGAAATGTCTACACATTGACGTGACATTAGCAATCATATCGGAGGAACAAACTCTTTCTTTGAATCTGTCAGCAAGATTGCTCAAACATAAGCACTCACTTGTGTTCAGAGAACAGTAAGTGCTTCTTGTTGGGGTAGTTCTGGTGACTTTTCATACGACGGTTGGTCAAATTTGATGATCTCAAATCATGATCATCTCAAATAGAGGAGTTAACAGTTATCCTGTTTTAAAAATTTTAGCCTATTGGGGTCCATCCAGGATGACATTTTCAGCATCCATTTGCGGTCACATTAGGTTCTCACTCTATATTTGTCAGTATTACAACCCAAACAAACGTACTGCCTGGAATTTTCACTGCAGTGAGTGTTATTGTTGGGGTAGTGTTGCTGCAGCAATGTACGTCTTTAGGAAATGGCAGGAACACGACTCCCAGATTTTTGTGGCCCCTACATAAGCAATAGCAAAATGTTCAATGGAGTTGGCTACTTTTTGGTTCCACTTGCAATCCTAACATATTTGAAATATGTTGACCAATCACATTGTGATGACCTCAAATGGAAACACCATTGTTATTTTTCTTTTCATAAGTGCTTCCTTTTGGGGTTGTCTCGGCTGTGAGTTTTTTTCTGCAGACAGCTGATAACCATCACATGAATTGACAATGATTCTAGCCCATTCATTGAGTGTGAGGACTGCAATGTGTTCAAGGACCTATTGTACGCATGGAAGGCGTGGTTGAGTTTCATTGGCCAATATCTTTATTAAAAGTTGTTATTGCATGCTGCATATCTTCTCCACTTTAGGAACTTTGGCAAGGCAGGAATGATACATTAAAAACTGGACAATCCTCAACGGAAGGAAGACGCTCCCTCCCAGTCTGTTTCATTGACCCAACCTGAGCACTGCCTTGAGTTTCAGGAATAGTAAGTGCTACTTGTTGGGGCAGTCATACAGACATGATCAGCATGAAATGTCTACACATTGACGTGACATTAGCAATCATATCGGAGGAACAAACTCTTTCTTTGAATCTGTGAGCAAGATTGCTCAAACATAAGCACTCACTTGTGTTCAGAGAAAAGTAAGTGTTTCTTGTTGGGGTAGTTCTGGTGACTTTTCATATGACGGTTGGTCAAATTTGATGATCTCAAATCATGATCTTCTCAAATAGAGGAGTTAACAGTGTTCCTGTTTTAAAAATTTTTGCCTTTTGGGGTCCATCCAGGATGACATTTTCAGCATCCATTTGCGGTCACATTAGGTTCTCACTCTATATTTGTCAGTATTACAACCCAAACAAACATACTGCTTGGAATTTTCGCTGCAGTAAATGCTATTGTTGGGGTAGTGTTGCTGCAGCAACGTACGTCTTTAGGAAATGGCAGGAACACGACTCCCAGATTTTTGTGGCCCCTACATAAGCAATAGCTAAATGTTCAATGGAGTAGGCTACTTTTTGGTTCCACTTGCAATCCTGACATATTTGAAATATGATGACCAATCACATTGTGATGACCTCAAATGGAAACACCATTGTTATTTTTCTTTTCATAAGTGCTTCCTTTTGGGGTTGTCTCGGCTGTGAGTTTTTTTTCTGCAGATAGCTGCTCACACTGATAACGACCACATGAATTGACAATGATTCTAGCCCATTCATTGAGTGGGAGGACTGCAATGTGTTCAAGGACCTATTGTACGCATGGAAGGCGGGGTTGAGTTGCATTTGCCAATATCTGTATTAAAAGTAGTTATTGCATGCTGCATAACTTCTTCACTTTAGGAACTTTGGCAAGGCAGGAATGATACATTAAAAACTGGACAATCCTCAACGGAAGGAAGACGCTCCCTCCCAGTCTGTTTCATTGACCCAACCTGAGCACTGCCTTGAGTTTGAGGAATAGTAAGTGCTACTTGTTGGGGCAGTCATACAGACATGATCAACATGAAATGTCTACACATTGACATGACATAAGCAATCATATCGGAGGAACAAACTCTTTCTTTGAATCTGTCAGCAAGATTGCTCAAACATAAGCACTCACTTGTGTTCAGAGAACAGTAAGTGCTTCTTGTTGGGGTAGTTCTGGTGACTTTTCATACGACGGTTGGTCAAATCTGATGATCTCAAATCATGATCATCTCAAATAGAGGAGTTAACAGTGTTCCTGTTTTAAAAATTTTAGCCTTTTGGGGTCCATCCAGGATGACATTTTCAGCATCCATTTGCGGTCACATTAGGTTCTCACTCTATATTTGTCAGTATTACAACCCAAACAAACGTACTGCCTGGAATTTTCACTGCAGTGAGTGTTATTGTTGGGGTAGTGTTGCTGCAGCAATGTACGTCTTTAGGAAATGGCAGGAACACGACTCCCAGATTTTTGTGGCCCCTACATAAGCAATAGCTAAATGTTCAATTGAGTAGGCTACTTTTTGGTTCCACTTGCAATCCTGACATATTTGAAATATGATGACCAATCACATTGTGATGACCTCAAATGGAAACACCATTGTTATTTTTCTTTTCATAAGTGCTTCCTTTTGGGGTTGTCTCGGCTGTGAGTTTTTTTCTGCAGACAGCTGATAACCATCACATGAATTGACAACGATTCTAGCCCATTCATTGAGTGTGAGGACTGCAATGTGTTCAAGGGCCTATTGTACGCATGGAAGGCGGGGTTGAGTTTCATTGGCCAATATCTTTATTAAAAGTAGTTATTGCATGCTGCATATCTTCTCCACTTTAGGAACTTTGGCAAGGCAGGAATGATACATTAAAAACTGGACAATCCTCAACGGAAGGAAGACGCTCCCTCCCAGTCTGTTTCATTGACCCAACCTGAGCACTGCCTTGATTTTCAGGAATAGTAAGTGCTACTTGTTGGGGCAGTCATACAGACATGATCAGCATGAAATGTCTACACATTGACATGACATTAGCAATCATATCGGAGGAACAAACTCTTTCTTTGAATCTGTCAGCAAGATTGCTCAAACATAAGCACTCACTTGTGTTCAGAGAACAGTAAGTGCTTCTTGTTGGGGTAGTTCTGGTGACTTTTCATACGACGGTTGGTCAAATTTGATGATCTCAAATCATGATCTTCTCAAATAGAGGAGTTAACAGTGTTCCTGTTTTAAAAATTTTAGCCTTTTGGGGTCCATCCAGGATGACATTTACAGCATCCATTTGCGGTCACATTAGGTTCTCACTCTATATTTGTCAGTATTACAACCCAAACAAACGTACTGCCTGGAATTTTCACTGCAGTGAGTGTTATTGTTGGGGTAGTGTTGCTGCAGCAATGTACGTCTTTAGGAAATGGCAGGAACACGACTCCCAGATTTTTGTGGCCCCTACATAAGCAATAGCTAAATGTTCAATGGAGTAGGCTACTTTTTGGTTCCACTTGCAATCCTGACATATTTGAAATATGTTGACCAATCACATTGTGATGACCTCAAATGGAAACACTATTGCTATTTTTCTTTTCATAAGTGCTTCCTTTTGGGGTTGTCTCGGCTGTGAGTTTTTTTCTGCAGACAGCTGATAACCATCACATGAATTGACAACGATTCTAGCCCATTCATTGAGTGTGAGGACTGCAATGTGTTCAAGGACCTATTGTACGCATGGAAGGCGGGGTTGAGTTTCATTGGCCAATATCTTTATTAAAAGTAGTTATTGCATGCTGCATATCTTCTCCACTTTAGGAACTTTGGCAAGGCAGGAATGATACATTAAAAACTGGACAATCCTCAACGGAAGGAAGACGCTCCCTCCCAGTCTGTTTCATTGACCCAACCTGAGCACTGCCTTGAGTTTGAGGAATAGTAAGTGCTACTTGTTGGGGCAGTCATACAGACATGATCAACATGAAATGTCTACACATTGACATGACATTAGCAATCATATCGGAGGAACAAACTCTTTCTTTGAATCTGTCAGCAAGATTGCTCAAACATAAGCACTCACTTGTGTTCAGAGAACAGTAAGTGCTTCTTGTTGGGGTAGTTCTGTTGACTTTTCATATGACGGTTGGTCAAATTTGATGATCTCAAATCATGATCATCTCAATTAGAGGAGTTAACAGTTTTCCTGTTTTAAAAATTTTAGCTTTTTGGGGTCCATCCAGGATGACATTTTCAGCATCCATTTGCGGTCACATTAGGTTCTCACTCTATATTTGTCAGTATTACAACCCAAACAAACGTACTGCCTGGAATTTTCACTGCAGTAAGTGCTATTGTTGGGGTAGTGTTGCTGCAGCAACGTACGTCTTTAGGAAATGGCAGGAACACGACTCCCAGATTTTTGTGGCCCCTACATAAGCAATAGCAAAATGTTCAATGGAGTTGGCTACCTTTTGGTTCCTCTTGCAATCCTGACATATTTGAAATATGTTGACCAATCACATTGTGATGACCTCAATTGGAAACACCATTGTTATTTTTCTTTTCATAAGTGCTTCCTTTTGGGGTTGTCTCGGATGTGAGTTTTTTTCTGCAGACAGCTGATAACCATCACATGAATTGACAATGATTCTAGCCCATTCATTGAGTGGGAGGACTGCAATGTGTTCAAGGACCTATTGTACGCATGGAAGGCGGGGTTGAGTTGCATTTGCCAATATCTGTATTAAAAGTAGTTATTGCATGCTGCATATCTTCTCCACTTTAGGAACTTTGGCAAGGCAGGAATGATACATTAAAAACTGGACAATCCTCAACGGAAGGAAGACGCTCCCTCACAGTCTGTTTCATTGACCCAACCTGAGCACTGCCTTGAGTTTCAGGAATAGTAAGTGCTACTTGTTGGGGCAGTCATACAGACATGATCAGCATGAAATGTCTACACATTGACGTGACATTAGCAATCATATCGGAGGAACAAACTCTTTCTTTGAATCTGTCAGCAAGATTGCTCAAACATAAGCACTCACTAGTGTTCAGAGAACAGTAAGTGCTTCTTGTTGGGGTAGTTCTGGTGACTTCATATGACGGTTGGTCAAATTTGATGATCTCAAATCATGATCTTCTTAAATAGAGGAGTTAACAGTTTTCCTGTTTTAAAATTTTTAGCCTTTTGGGGTCCATCCAGGATGACATTTTCAGCATCCATTTGCGGTCACATTAGGTTCTCACTCTATATTTGTCAGTATTACAACCCAAACAAACGTACTGCCTGGAATTTTCACTGCAGTAAGTGCTATTGTTGGGGTAGTGTTGCTGCAGCAACGTACGTCTTTAGGAAATGGCAGGAACACGACTCCCAGATTTTTGTGGCCCCTACATAAGCAATAGCTAAATGTTCAATGGAGTAGGCTACTTTTTGGTTCCACTTGCAATCCTGACATATTTGAAATATGTTGACCAATCACATTGTGATGACCTCAAATGGAAACACCATTGTTATTTTTCTTTTCATAAGTGCTTCCTTTTGGGGTTGTCTCGGCTGTGAGTTTTTTTCTGCAGATAGCTGCTCACACTGATAACGACCACATGAATTGACAATGATTCTAGCCCATTCATTGAGTGGGAGGACTGCAATGTGTTCAAGGACCTATTGTACGCATGGAAGGCGGGGTTGAGTTGCATTTGCCAATATCTGTATTAAAAGTAGTTATTGCATGCTGCATATCTTCTCCACTTTAGGAACTTTGGCAAGGCAGGAATGATACATTAAAAACTGGACAATCCTCAATGGAAGGAAGACGCTCCCTCACAGTCTGTTTCATTGACCCAACCTGAGCACTGCCTTGAGTTTGAGGAATAGTAAGTGCTACTTGTTGGGGCAGTCATACAGACATGATCAGCATGAAATGTCTACACATTGACGTGACATTAGCAATCATATCGGAGGAACAAACTCTTTCTTTGAATCTGTCAGCAAGACTGCTCAAACATAAGCACTCACTTGTGTTCAGAGAACAGTAAGTGCTTCTTGTTGGGGTAGTTCTGGTGACTTTTCATATGACGGTTGGTCAAATTTGATGATCTCAAATCATGATCTTCTTAAATAGAGGAGTTAACAGTGTTCCTGTTTTAAAAATTTTAGCCTTTTGGGGTCCATCCAGGATGACATTTTCAGCATCCATTTGCGGTCACATTAGGTTCTCACTCTATATTTGTCAGTATTACAACCCAAACAAACGTACTGCCTGGAATTTTCACTGCAGTAAGTGCTATTGTTGGGGTAGTGTTGCTGCAGCAACGTACGTCTTTAGGAAATGGCAGGAACACGACTCCCTGATTTTTGTGGCCCCTACATAAGCAATAGCAAAATGTTCAATGGAGTAGGCTACTTTTTGGTTCCACTTGCAATCCTGACATATTTGAAATATGTTGACCAATCACATTGTGATGACCTCAAATGGAAACACCATTGTTATTTTTCTTTTCATAAGTGCTTCCTTTTGAGGTTGTCTCGGCTGTGAGTTTTTTTCTGCAGATAGCTGCTCACACTGATAACGACCACATGAATAGACAATGATTCTAGCCCATTCATTGAGTGGGAGGACTGCAATGTGTTCAAGGACCTATTGTACGCATGGAAGGCGGGGTTGAGTTGCATTTGCCAATATCTGTATTAAAAGTAGTTATTGCATGCTGCATATCTTCTCCACTTTAGGAACTTTGGCAAGGCAGGAATGATACATTAAAAACTGGACAATCCTCAACGGAAGGAAGACGCTCCCTCACAGTCTGTTTCATTGACCCAACCTGAGCACTGCCTTGAGTTTCAGGAATAGTAAGTGCTACTTGTTGGGGCAGTCATACAGACATGATCAGCATGAAATGTCTACACATTGACGTGACATTAGCAATCATATCGGAGGAACAAACTCTTTCTTTGAATCTGTCAGCAAGATTGCTCAAACATAAGCACTCACTTGTGTTCAGAGAACAGTAAGTGCTTCTTGTTGGGGTAGTTCTGGTGACTTTTCATATGACGGTTGGTCAAATTTGATGATCTCAAATCATGATCTTCTCAAATAGATGAGTTAACAGTGTTCCTGTTTTAAAAATTTTAGCCTTTTGGGGTCCATCCAGGATGACATTTTCAGCATCCATTTGCGGTCACATTAGGTTCTCACTCTATATTTGTCAGTATTACAACCCAAACAAACGTACTGCTTGGAATTTTCACTGCAGTAAGTGCTATTGTTGGGGTGGTGTTGTTGCAGCAACGTACGTCTTTAGGAAATGGCAGGAACACGACTCCCAGATTTTTGTGGCCCCTACATAAGCAATAGCTAAATGTTCAATGGAGTAGGCTACTTTTTGGTTCCACTTGCAATCCTGACATATTTGAAATATGTTGACCAATCACATTGTGATGACCTCAAATGGAAACACCATTGTTATTTTTCTTTTCATAAGTGCTTCCTTTTGGGGTTGTCTCGGCTGTGAGTTTGTTTCTGCAGATAGCTGCTCACACTGATAACGACCACATGAATAGACAATGATTCTAGCCCATTCATTGAGTGGGAGGACTGCAATGTGTTCAAGGACCTATTGTACGCATGGAAGGCGGGGTTGAGTTGCATTTGCCAATATCTGTATTAAAAGTAGTTATTGCATGCTGCATATCTTCTCCACTTTAGGAACTTTGGCAAGGCAGGAATGATACATTAAAAACTGGACAATCCTCAACGGCAGGAAGACGCTCCCTCACAGTCTGTTTCATTGACCCAACCTGAGCACTGCCTTGAGTTTCAGGAATAGTAAGTGCTACTTGTTGGGGCAGTCATACAGACATGATCAGCATGAAATGTCTACACATTGACGTGACATTAGCAATCATATCGGAGGAACAAACTCTTTCTTTGAATCTGTCAGCAAGACTGCTCAAACATAAGCACTCACTTGTGTTCAGAGAACAGTAAGTGCTTCTTGTTGGGGTAGTTCTGGTGACTTTTCATATGACGGTTGGTCAAATTTGATGATCTCAAATCATGATCTTCTCAAATAGAGGAGTTAACAGTGTTCCTGTTTTAAAAATTTTAGCCTTTTGGGGTCCATCCAGGATGACATTTTCAGCATCCATTTGCGGTCACATTAGGTTCTCACTCTATATTTGTCAGTATTACAACCCAAACAAACGTACTGCCTGGAATTTTCACTGCAGTAAGTGCTATTGTTGGGGTAGTGTTGCTGCAGCAACGTACGTCTTTAGGAAATGGCAGGAACACGACTCCCAGATTTTTGTGGCCCCTACATAAGCAATAGCTAA
This sequence comes from Festucalex cinctus, assembly GCF_051991245.1. Lineage (NCBI taxonomy): Eukaryota > Metazoa > Chordata > Actinopteri > Syngnathiformes > Syngnathidae > Festucalex > Festucalex cinctus. The sequence goes on from NC_135427.1 coordinate 22,196,065, forward strand.
ATGTTCAATGGAGTAGGCTACTTTTTGGTTCCACTTGCAATCCTAACATATTTGAAATATGTTGACCAATCACATTGTGATGACCTCAAATGGAAACACCATTGTTATTTTTCTTTTCATAAGTGCTTCCTTTTGGGGTTGTCTCGGCTGTGAGTTTTTTTTCTGCAGATAGCTGCTCACACTGATAACGACCACATGAATTGACAATGATTCTAGCCCATTCATTGAGTGGGAGGACTGCAATGTGTTCAAGGACCTATTGTACGCATGGAAGGCGGGGTTGAGTTGCATTTGCCAATATCTGTATTAAAAGTAGTTATTGCATGCTGCATAACTTCTTCACTTTAGGAACTTTGGCAAGGCAGGAATGATACATTAAAAACTGGACAATCCTCAACGGAAGGAAGACGCTCCCTCCCAGTCTGTTTCATTGACCCAACCTGAGCACTGCCTTGAGTTTGAGGAATAGTAAGTGCTACTTGTTGGGGCAGTCATACAGACATGATCAACATGAAATGTCTACACATTGACATGACATTAGCAATCATATCGGAGGAACAAACTCTTTCTTTGAATCTGTCAGCAAGATTGCTCAAACATAAGCACTCACTTGTGTTCAGAGAACAGTAAGTGCTTCTTGTTGGGGTAGTTCTGGTGACTTTTCATATGACGGTTGGTCAAATTTGATGATCTCAAATCATGATCTTCTTAAATAGAGGAGTTAACAGTTTTCCTGTTTTAAAATTTTTAGCCTTTTGGGGTCCATCCAGGATGACATTTTCAGCATCCATTTGCGGTCACATTAGGTTCTCACTCTATATTTGTCAGTATTACAACCCAAACAAACGTACTGCCTGGAATTTTCACTGCAGTAAGTGCTATTGTTGGGGTAGTGTTGCTGCAGCAACGTACGTCTTTAGGAAATGGCAGGAACACGACTCCCAGATTTTTGTGGCCCCTACATAAGCAATAGCTAAATGTTCAATGGAGTAGGCTACTTTTTGGTTCCACTTGCAATCCTGACATATTTGAAATATGTTGACCAATCACATTGTGATGACCTCAAATGGAAACACTATTGTTATTTTTCTTTTCATAAGTGCTTCCTTTTGGGGTTGTCTCGGATGTGAGTTTTTTTCTGCAGACAGCTGATAACCATCACATGAATTGACAATGATTCTAGCCCATTCATTGAGTGGGAGGACTGCAATGTGTTCAAGGACCTATTGTACGTATGGAAGGCGGGGTTGAGTTGCATTTGCCAATATCTGTATTAAAAGTAGTTATTGCATGCTGCATAACTTCTTCACTTTAGGAACTTTGGCAAGGCAGGAATGATACATTAAAAACTGGACAATCCTCAACGGAAGGAAGACGCTCCCTCCCAGTCTGTTTCATTGACCCAACCTGAGCACTGCCTTGAGTTTGAGGAATAGTAAGTGCTACTTGTTGGGGCAGTCATACAGACATGATCAGCATGAAATGTCTACACATTGACGTGACATTAGCAATCATATCGGAGGAACAAACTCTTTCTTTGAATCTGTCAGCAAGATTGCTCAAACATAAGCACTCACTTGTGTTCAGAGAACAGTAAGTGCTTCTTGTTGGGGTAGTTCTGGTGACTTTTCATATGACGGTTGGTCAAATTTGATGATCTCAAATCATGATCTTCTTAAATAGAGGAGTTAACAGTTTTCCTGTTTTAAAAATTTTAGCCTTTTGGGGTCCATCCAGGATGACATTTTCAGCATCCATTTGCGGTCACATTAGGTTCTCACTCTATATTTGTCAGTATTACAACCCAAACAAACGTACTGCCTGGAATTTTCACTGCAGTAAGTGCTATTGTTGGGGTAGTGTTGCTGCAGCAACGTACGTCTTTAGGAAATGGCAGGAACACGACTCCCAGATTTTTGTGGCCCCTACATAAGCAATAGCTAAATGTTCAATGGAGTAGGCTACTTTTTGGTTCCACTTGCAATCCTGACATATTTGAAATATGTTGACCAATCACATTGTGATGACCTCAAATGGAAACACTATTGTTATTTTTCTTTTCATAAGTGCTTCCTTTTGGGGTTGTCTCGGCTGTGAGTTTTTTTCTGCAGACAGCTGATAACCATCACATGAATTGACAACGATTCTAGCCCATTCATTGAGTGTGAGGACTGCAATGTGTTCAAGGACCTATTGTACGCATGGAAGTCGGGGTTGAGTTTCATTGGCCAATATCTTTATTAAAAGTAGTTATTGCATGCTGCATATCTTCTCCACTTTAGGAACTTTGGCAAGGCAGGAATGATACATTAAAAACTGGACAATCCTCAACGGAAGGAAGACGCTCCCTCCCAGTCTGTTTCATTGAACCAACCTGAGCACTGCCTTGAGTTTGAGGAATAGTAAGTGCTACTTGTTGGGGCAGTCATACAGACATGATCAACATGAAATGTCTACACGTTGACGTGACATTAGCAATCATATCGGAGGAACAAACTCTTTTCTTTGAATCTGTCAGCAAGATTGCTCAAACATAAGCACTCAATTGTGTTCAGAGAACAGTAAGTGCTTCTTGTTGGGGTAGTTCTGGTGACTTTTCATATGACGGTTGGTCAAATTTGATGATCTCAAATCATGATCTTCTTAAATAGAGGAGTTAACAGTTTTCCTGTTTTAAAATTTTTAGCCTTTTGGGGTCCATCCAGGATGACATTTTCAGCATCCATTTGCGGTCACATTAGGTTCTCACTCTATATTTGTCAGTATTACAACCCAAACAAACGTACTGCCTGGAATTTTCACTGCAGAAAGTGCTATTGTTGGGGTAGTGTTGCTGCAGCAACGTACGTCTTTAGGAAATGGCAGGAACACGACTCCCAGATTTTTGTGGCCCCTACATAAGCAATAGCTAAATGTTCAATGGAGTAGGCTACTTTTTGGTTCCACTTGCAATCCTGACATATTTGAAATATGTTGACCAATCACATTGTGATGACCTCAAATGGAAACACCATTGTTATTTTTCTTTTCATAAGTGCTTCCTTTTGGGGTTGTCTCGGCTGTGAGTTTTTTTCTGCAGATAGCTGCTCACACTGATAACGACCACATGAATTGACAATGATTCTAGCCCATTCATTGAGTGGGAGGACTGCAATGTGTTCAAGGACCTATTGTACGCATGGAAGGCGGGGTTGAGTTGCATTTGCCAATATCTGTATTAAAAGTAGTTATTGCATGCTGCATAACTTCTTCACTTTAGGAACTTTGGCAAGGCAGGAATGATACATTAAAAACTGGACAATCCTCAACGGAAGGAAGACGCTCCCTCCCAGTCTGTTTCATTGACCCAACCTGAGCACTGCCTTGAGTTTGAGGAATAGTAAGTGCTACTTGTTGGGGCAGTCATACAGACATGATCAACATGAAATGTCTACACATTGACATGACATTAGCAATCATATCGGAGGAACAAACTCTTTCTTTGAATCTGTCAGCAAGATTGCTCAAACATAAGCACTCACTTGTGTTCAGAGAACAGTAAGTGCTTCTTGTTGGGGTAGTTCTGTTGACTTTTCATATGACGGTTGGTCAAATTTGATGATCTCAAATCATGATCATCTCAATTAGAGGAGTTAACAGTTTTCCTGTTTTAAAAATTTTAGCTTTTTGGGGTCCATCCAGGATGACATTTTCAGCATCCATTTGCGGTCACATTAGGTTCTCACTCTATATTTGTCAGTATTACAACCCAAACAAACGTACTGCCTGGAATTTTCACTGCAGTAAGTGCTATTGTTGGGGTAGTGTTGCTGCAGCAACGTACGTCTTTAGGAAATGGCAGGAACACGACTCCCAGATTTTTGTGGCCCCTACATAAGCAATAGCAAAATGTTCAATGGAGTTGGCTACCTTTTGGTTCCTCTTGCAATCCTGACATATTTGAAATATGTTGACCAATCACATTGTGATGACCTCAATTGGAAACACCATTGTTATTTTTCTTTTCATAAGTGCTTCCTTTTGGGGTTGTCTCGGATGTGAGTTTTTTTCTGCAGACAGCTGATAACCATCACATGAATTGACAATGATTCTAGCCCATTCATTGAGTGGGAGGACTGCAATGTGTTCAAGGACCTATTGTACGCATGGAAGGCGGGGTTGAGTTGCATTTGCCAATATCTGTATTAAAAGTAGTTATTGCATGCTGCATATCTTCTCCACTTTAGGAACTTTGGCAAGGCAGGAATGATACATTAAAAACTGGACAATCCTCAACGGAAGGAAGACGCTCCCTCACAGTCTGTTTCATTGACCCAACCTGAGCACTGCCTTGAGTTTCAGGAATAGTAAGTGCTACTTGTTGGGGCAGTCATACAGACATGATCAGCATGAAATGTCTACACATTGACGTGACATTAGCAATCATATCGGAGGAACAAACTCTTTCTTTGAATCTGTCAGCAAGATTGCTCAAACATAAGCACTCACTTGTGTTCAGAGAACAGTAAGTGCTTCTTGTTGGGGTAGTTCTGGTGACTTTTCATATGACGGTTGGTCAAATTTGATGATCTCAAATCATGATCTTCTTAAATAGAGGAGTTAACAGTTTTCCTGTTTTAAAATTTTTAGCCTTTTGGGGTCCATCCAGGATGACATTTTCAGCATCCATTTGCGGTCACATTAGGTTCTCACTCTATATTTGTCAGTATTACAACCCAAACAAACGTACTGCCTGGAATTTTCACTGCAGTAAGTGCTATTGTTGGGGTAGTGTTGCTGCAGCAACGTACGTCTTTAGGAAATGGCAGGAACACGACTCCCAGATTTTTGTGGCCCCTACATAAGCAATAGCTAAATGTTCAATGGAGTAGGCTACTTTTTGGTTCCACTTGCAATCCTGACATATTTGAAATATGTTGACCAATCACATTGTGATGACCTCAAATGGAAACACCATTGTTATTTTTCTTTTCATAAGTGCTTCCTTTTGGGGTTGTCTCGGCTGTGAGTTTTTTTCTGCAGATAGCTGCTCACACTGATAACGACCACATGAATTGACAATGATTCTAGCCCATTCATTGAGTGGGAGGACTGCAATGTGTTCAAGGACCTATTGTACGCATGGAAGGCGGGGTTGAGTTGCATTTGCCAATATCTGTATTAAAAGTAGTTATTGCATGCTGCATATCTTCTCCACTTTAGGAACTTTGGCAAGGCAGGAATGATACATTAAAAACTGGACAATCCTCAATGGAAGGAAGACGCTCCCTCACAGTCTGTTTCATTGACCCAACCTGAGCACTGCCTTGAGTTTGAGGAATAGTAAGTGCTACTTGTTGGGGCAGTCATACAGACATGATCAGCATGAAATGTCTACACATTGACGTGACATTAGCAATCATATCGGAGGAACAAACTCTTTCTTTGAATCTGTCAGCAAGACTGCTCAAACATAAGCACTCACTTGTGTTCAGAGAACAGTAAGTGCTTCTTGTTGGGGTAGTTCTGGTGACTTTTCATATGACGGTTGGTCAAATTTGATGATCTCAAATCATGATCTTCTTAAATAGAGGAGTTAACAGTGTTCCTGTTTTAAAAATTTTAGCCTTTTGGGGTCCATCCAGGATGACATTTTCAGCATCCATTTGCGGTCACATTAGGTTCTCACTCTATATTTGTCAGTATTACAACCCAAACAAACGTACTGCCTGGAATTTTCACTGCAGTAAGTGCTATTGTTGGGGTAGTGTTGCTGCAGCAACGTACGTCTTTAGGAAATGGCAGGAACACGACTCCCTGATTTTTGTGGCCCCTACATAAGCAATAGCAAAATGTTCAATGGAGTAGGCTACTTTTTGGTTCCACTTGCAATCCTGACATATTTGAAATATGTTGACCAATCACATTGTGATGACCTCAAATGGAAACACCATTGTTATTTTTCTTTTCATAAGTGCTTCCTTTTGAGGTTGTCTCGGCTGTGAGTTTTTTTCTGCAGATAGCTGCTCACACTGATAACGACCACATGAATAGACAATGATTCTAGCCCATTCATTGAGTGGGAGGACTGCAATGTGTTCAAGGACCTATTGTACGCATGGAAGGCGGGGTTGAGTTGCATTTGCCAATATCTGTATTAAAAGTAGTTATTGCATGCTGCATATCTTCTCCACTTTAGGAACTTTGGCAAGGCAGGAATGATACATTAAAAACTGGACAATCCTCAACGGAAGGAAGACGCTCCCTCACAGTCTGTTTCATTGACCCAACCTGAGCACTGCCTTGAGTTTCAGGAATAGTAAGTGCTACTTGTTGGGGCAGTCATACAGACATGATCAGCATGAAATGTCTACACATTGACGTGACATTAGCAATCATATCGGAGGAACAAACTCTTTCTTTGAATCTGTCAGCAAGATTGCTCAAACATAAGCACTCACTTGTGTTCAGAGAACAGTAAGTGCTTCTTGTTGGGGTAGTTCTGGTGACTTTTCATATGACGGTTGGTCAAATTTGATGATCTCAAATCATGATCTTCTCAAATAGATGAGTTAACAGTGTTCCTGTTTTAAAAATTTTAGCCTTTTGGGGTCCATCCAGGATGACATTTTCAGCATCCATTTGCGGTCACATTAGGTTCTCACTCTATATTTGTCAGTATTACAACCCAAACAAACGTACTGCTTGGAATTTTCACTGCAGTAAGTGCTATTGTTGGGGTGGTGTTGTTGCAGCAACGTACGTCTTTAGGAAATGGCAGGAACACGACTCCCAGATTTTTGTGGCCCCTACATAAGCAATAGCTAAATGTTCAATGGAGTAGGCTACTTTTTGGTTCCACTTGCAATCCTGACATATTTGAAATATGTTGACCAATCACATTGTGATGACCTCAAATGGAAACACCATTGTTATTTTTCTTTTCATAAGTGCTTCCTTTTGGGGTTGTCTCGGCTGTGAGTTTGTTTCTGCAGATAGCTGCTCACACTGATAACGACCACATGAATAGACAATGATTCTAGCCCATTCATTGAGTGGGAGGACTGCAATGTGTTCAAGGACCTATTGTACGCATGGAAGGCGGGGTTGAGTTGCATTTGCCAATATCTGTATTAAAAGTAGTTATTGCATGCTGCATATCTTCTCCACTTTAGGAACTTTGGCAAGGCAGGAATGATACATTAAAAACTGGACAATCCTCAACGGAAGGAAGACGCTCCCTCCCAGTCTGTTTCATTGAACCAACCTGAGCACTGCCTTGAGTTTGAGGAATAGTAAGTGCTACTTGTTGGGGCAGTCATACAGACATGATCAACATGAAATGTCTACACGTTGACGTGACATTAGCAATCATATCGGAGGAACAAACTCTTTTCTTTGAATCTGTCAGCAAGATTGCTCAAACATAAGCACTCAATTGTGTTCAGAGAACAGTAAGTGCTTCTTGTTGGGGTAGTTCTGGTGACTTTTCATATGACGGTTGGTCAAATTTGATGATCTCAAATCATGATCTTCTTAAATAGAGGAGTTAACAGTTTTCCTGTTTTAAAATTTTTAGCCTTTTGGGGTCCATCCAGGATGACATTTTCAGCATCCATTTGCGGTCACATTAGGTTCTCACTCTATATTTGTCAGTATTACAACCCAAACAAACGTACTGCCTGGAATTTTCACTGCAGAAAGTGCTATTGTTGGGGTAGTGTTGCTGCAGCAACGTACGTCTTTAGGAAATGGCAGGAACACGACTCCCAGATTTTTGTGGCCCCTACATAAGCAATAGCTAAATGTTCAATGGAGTAGGCTACTTTTTGGTTCCACTTGCAATCCTGACATATTTGAAATATGTTGACCAATCACATTGTGATGACCTCAAATGGAAACACCATTGTTATTTTTCTTTTCATAAGTGCTTCCTTTTGGGGTTGTCTCGGCTGTGAGTTTTTTTCTGCAGATAGCTGCTCACACTGATAACGACCACATGAATTGACAATGATTCTAGCCCATTCATTGAGTGGGAGGACTGCAATGTGTTCAAGGACCTATTGTACGCATGGAAGGCGGGGTTGAGTTGCATTTGCCAATATCTGTATTAAAAGTAGTTATTGCATGCTGCATAACTTCTTCACTTTAGGAACTTTGGCAAGGCAGGAATGATACATTAAAAACTGGACAATCCTCAACGGAAGGAAGACGCTCCCTCCCAGTCTGTTTCATTGACCCAACCTGAGCACTGCCTTGAGTTTGAGGAATAGTAAGTGCTACTTGTTGGGGCAGTCATACAGACATGATCAACATGAAATGTCTACACATTGACATGACATTAGCAATCATATCGGAGGAACAAACTCTTTCTTTGAATCTGTCAGCAAGATTGCTCAAACATAAGCACTCACTTGTGTTCAGAGAACAGTAAGTGCTTCTTGTTGGGGTAGTTCTGTTGACTTTTCATATGACGGTTGGTCAAATTTGATGATCTCAAATCATGATCATCTCAATTAGAGGAGTTAACAGTTTTCCTGTTTTAAAAATTTTAGCTTTTTGGGGTCCATCCAGGATGACATTTTCAGCATCCATTTGCGGTCACATTAGGTTCTCACTCTATATTTGTCAGTATTACAACCCAAACAAACGTACTGCCTGGAATTTTCACTGCAGTAAGTGCTATTGTTGGGGTAGTGTTGCTGCAGCAACGTACGTCTTTAGGAAATGGCAGGAACACGACTCCCAGATTTTTGTGGCCCCTACATAAGCAATAGCAAAATGTTCAATGGAGTTGGCTACCTTTTGGTTCCTCTTGCAATCCTGACATATTTGAAATATGTTGACCAATCACATTGTGATGACCTCAATTGGAAACACCATTGTTATTTTTCTTTTCATAAGTGCTTCCTTTTGGGGTTGTCTCGGATGTGAGTTTTTTTCTGCAGACAGCTGATAACCATCACATGAATTGACAATGATTCTAGCCCATTCATTGAGTGGGAGGACTGCAATGTGTTCAAGGACCTATTGTACGCATGGAAGGCGGGGTTGAGTTGCATTTGCCAATATCTGTATTAAAAGTAGTTATTGCATGCTGCATATCTTCTCCACTTTAGGAACTTTGGCAAGGCAGGAATGATACATTAAAAACTGGACAATCCTCAACGGAAGGAAGACGCTCCCTCACAGTCTGTTTCATTGACCCAACCTGAGCACTGCCTTGAGTTTCAGGAATAGTAAGTGCTACTTGTTGGGGCAGTCATACAGACATGATCAGCATGAAATGTCTACACATTGACGTGACATTAGCAATCATATCGGAGGAACAAACTCTTTCTTTGAATCTGTCAGCAAGATTGCTCAAACATAAGCACTCACTTGTGTTCAGAGAACAGTAAGTGCTTCTTGTTGGGGTAGTTCTGGTGACTTTTCATATGACGGTTGGTCAAATTTGATGATCTCAAATCATGATCTTCTTAAATAGAGGAGTTAACAGTTTTCCTGTTTTAAAATTTTTAGCCTTTTGGGGTCCATCCAGGATGACATTTTCAGCATCCATTTGCGGTCACATTAGGTTCTCACTCTATATTTGTCAGTATTACAACCCAAACAAACGTACTGCCTGGAATTTTCACTGCAGTAAGTGCTATTGTTGGGGTAGTGTTGCTGCAGCAACGTACGTCTTTAGGAAATGGCAGGAACACGACTCCCAGATTTTTGTGGCCCCTACATAAGCAATAGCTAAATGTTCAATGGAGTAGGCTACTTTTTGGTTCCACTTGCAATCCTGACATATTTGAAATATGTTGACCAATCACATTGTGATGACCTCAAATGGAAACACCATTGTTATTTTTCTTTTCATAAGTGCTTCCTTTTGGGGTTGTCTCGGCTGTGAGTTTTTTTCTGCAGATAGCTGCTCACACTGATAACGACCACATGAATTGACAATGATTCTAGCCCATTCATTGAGTGGGAGGACTGCAATGTGTTCAAGGACCTATTGTACGCATGGAAGGCGGGGTTGAGTTGCATTTGCCAATATCTGTATTAAAAGTAGTTATTGCATGCTGCATATCTTCTCCACTTTAGGAACTTTGGCAAGGCAGGAATGATACATTAAAAACTGGACAATCCTCAATGGAAGGAAGACGCTCCCTCACAGTCTGTTTCATTGACCCAACCTGAGCACTGCCTTGAGTTTGAGGAATAGTAAGTGCTACTTGTTGGGGCAGTCATACAGACATGATCAGCATGAAATGTCTACACATTGACGTGACATTAGCAATCATATCGGAGGAACAAACTCTTTCTTTGAATCTGTCAGCAAGACTGCTCAAACATAAGCACTCACTTGTGTTCAGAGAACAGTAAGTGCTTCTTGTTGGGGTAGTTCTGGTGACTTTTCATATGACGGTTGGTCAAATTTGATGATCTCAAATCATGATCTTCTTAAATAGAGGAGTTAACAGTGTTCCTGTTTTAAAAATTTTAGCCTTTTGGGGTCCATCCAGGATGACATTTTCAGCATCCATTTGCGGTCACATTAGGTTCTCACTCTATATTTGTCAGTATTACAACCCAAACAAACGTACTGCCTGGAATTTTCACTGCAGTAAGTGCTATTGTTGGGGTAGTGTTGCTGCAGCAACGTACGTCTTTAGGAAATGGCAGGAACACGACTCCCTGATTTTTGTGGCCCCTACATAAGCAATAGCAAAATGTTCAATGGAGTAGGCTACTTTTTGGTTCCACTTGCAATCCTGACATATTTGAAATATGTTGACCAATCACATTGTGATGACCTCAAATGGAAACACCATTGTTATTTTTCTTTTCATAAGTGCTTCCTTTTGAGGTTGTCTCGGCTGTGAGTTTTTTTCTGCAGATAGCTGCTCACACTGATAACGACCACATGAATAGACAATGATTCTAGCCCATTCATTGAGTGGGAGGACTGCAATGTGTTCAAGGACCTATTGTACGCATGGAAGGCGGGGTTGAGTTGCATTTGCCAATATCTGTATTAAAAGTAGTTATTGCATGCTGCATATCTTCTCCACTTTAGGAACTTTGGCAAGGCAGGAATGATACATTAAAAACTGGACAATCCTCAACGGAAGGAAGACGCTCCCTCACAGTCTGTTTCATTGACCCAACCTGAGCACTGCCTTGAGTTTCAGGAATAGTAAGTGCTACTTGTTGGGGCAGTCATACAGACATGATCAGCATGAAATGTCTACACATTGACGTGACATTAGCAATCATATCGGAGGAACAAACTCTTTCTTTGAATCTGTCAGCAAGATTGCTCAAACATAAGCACTCACTTGTGTTCAGAGAACAGTAAGTGCTTCTTGTTGGGGTAGTTCTGGTGACTTTTCATATGACGGTTGGTCAAATTTGATGATCTCAAATCATGATCTTCTCAAATAGATGAGTTAACAGTGTTCCTGTTTTAAAAATTTTAGCCTTTTGGGGTCCATCCAGGATGACATTTTCAGCATCCATTTGCGGTCACATTAGGTTCTCACTCTATATTTGTCAGTATTACAACCCAAACAAACGTACTGCTTGGAATTTTCACTGCAGTAAGTGCTATTGTTGGGGTGGTGTTGTTGCAGCAACGTACGTCTTTAGGAAATGGCAGGAACACGACTCCCAGATTTTTGTGGCCCCTACATAAGCAATAGCTAAATGTTCAATGGAGTAGGCTACTTTTTGGTTCCACTTGCAATCCTGACATATTTGAAATATGTTGACCAATCACATTGTGATGACCTCAAATGGAAACACCATTGTTATTTTTCTTTTCATAAGTGCTTCCTTTTGGGGTTGTCTCGGCTGTGAGTTTGTTTCTGCAGATAGCTGCTCACACTGATAACGACCACATGAATAGACAATGATTCTAGCCCATTCATTGAGTGGGAGGACTGCAATGTGTTCAAGGACCTATTGTACGCATGGAAGGCGGGGTTGAGTTGCATTTGCCAATATCTGTATTAAAAGTAGTTATTGCATGCTGCATATCTTCTCCACTTTAGGAACTTTGGCAAGGCAGGAATGATACATTAAAAACTGGACAATCCTCAACGGCAGGAAGACGCTCCCTCACAGTCTGTTTCATTGACCCAACCTGAGCACTGCCTTGAGTTTCAGGAATAGTAAGTGCTACTTGTTGGGGCAGTCATACAGACATGATCAGCATGAAATGTCTACACATTGACGTGACATTAGCAATCATATCGGAGGAACAAACTCTTTCTTTGAATCTGTCAGCAAGACTGCTCAAACATAAGCACTCACTTGTGTTCAGAGAACAGTAAGTGCTTCTTGTTGGGGTAGTTCTGGTGACTTTTCATATGACGGTTGGTCAAATTTGATGATCTCAAATCATGATCTTCTCAAATAGAGGAGTTAACAGTGTTCCTGTTTTAAAAATTTTAGCCTTTTGGGGTCCATCCAGGATGACATTTTCAGCATCCATTTGCGGTCACATTAGGTTCTCACTCTATATTTGTCAGTATTACAACCCAAACAAACGTACTGCCTGGAATTTTCACTGCAGTAAGTGCTATTGTTGGGGTAGTGTTGCTGCAGCAACGTACGTCTTTAGGAAATGGCAGGAACACGACTCCCAGATTTTTGTGGCCCCTACATAAGCAATAGCTAAATGTTCAATGGAGTAGGCTACTTTTTGGTTCCACTTGCAATCCTAACATATTTGAAATATGTTGACCAATCACATTGTGATGACCTCAAATGGAAACACCATTGTTATTTTTCTTTTCATAAGTGCTTCCTTTTGGGGTTGTCTCGGCTGTGAGTTTTTTTTCTGCAGATAGCTGCTCACACTGATAACGACCACATGAATTGACAATGATTCTAGCCCATTCATTGAGTGGGAGGACTGCAATGTGTTCAAGGACCTATTGTACGCATGGAAGGCGGGGTTGAGTTGCATTTGCCAATATCTGTATTAAAAGTAGTTATTGCATGCTGCATAACTTCTTCACTTTAGGAACTTTGGCAAGGCAGGAATGATACATTAAAAACTGGACAATCCTCAACGGAAGGAAGACGCTCCCTCCCAGTCTGTTTCATTGACCCAACCTGAGCACTGCCTTGAGTTTGAGGAATAGTAAGTGCTACTTGTTGGGGCAGTCATACAGACATGATCAACATGAAATGTCTACACATTGACATGACATTAGCAATCATATCGGAGGAACAAACTCTTTCTTTGAATCTGTCAGCAAGATTGCTCAAACATAAGCACTCACTTGTGTTCAGAGAACAGTAAGTGCTTCTTGTTGGGGTAGTTCTGGTGACTTTTCATATGACGGTTGGTCAAATTTGATGATCTCAAATCATGATCTTCTTAAATAGAGGAGTTAACAGTTTTCCTGTTTTAAAATTTTTAGCCTTTTGGGGTCCATCCAGGATGACATTTTCAGCATCCATTTGCGGTCACATTAGGTTCTCACTCTATATTTGTCAGTATTACAACCCAAACAAACGTACTGCCTGGAATTTTCACTGCAGTAAGTGCTATTGTTGGGGTAGTGTTGCTGCAGCAACGTACGTCTTTAGGAAATGGCAGGAACACGACTCCCAGATTTTTGTGGCCCCTACATAAGCAATAGCTAAATGTTCAATGGAGTAGGCTACTTTTTGGTTCCACTTGCAATCCTGACATATTTGAAATATGTTGACCAATCACATTGTGATGACCTCAAATGGAAACACTATTGTTATTTTTCTTTTCATAAGTGCTTCCTTTTGGGGTTGTCTCGGATGTGAGTTTTTTTCTGCAGACAGCTGATAACCATCACATGAATTGACAATGATTCTAGCCCATTCATTGAGTGGGAGGACTGCAATGTGTTCAAGGACCTATTGTACGTATGGAAGGCGGGGTTGAGTTGCATTTGCCAATATCTGTATTAAAAGTAGTTATTGCATGCTGCATAACTTCTTCACTTTAGGAACTTTGGCAAGGCAGGAATGATACATTAAAAACTGGACAATCCTCAACGGAAGGAAGACGCTCCCTCCCAGTCTGTTTCATTGACCCAACCTGAGCACTGCCTTGAGTTTGAGGAATAGTAAGTGCTACTTGTTGGGGCAGTCATACAGACATGATCAGCATGAAATGTCTACACATTGACGTGACATTAGCAATCATATCGGAGGAACAAACTCTTTCTTTGAATCTGTCAGCAAGATTGCTCAAACATAAGCACTCACTTGTGTTCAGAGAACAGTAAGTGCTTCTTGTTGGGGTAGTTCTGGTGACTTTTCATATGACGGTTGGTCAAATTTGATGATCTCAAATCATGATCTTCTTAAATAGAGGAGTTAACAGTTTTCCTGTTTTAAAAATTTTAGCCTTTTGGGGTCCATCCAGGATGACATTTTCAGCATCCATTTGCGGTCACATTAGGTTCTCACTCTATATTTGTCAGTATTACAACCCAAACAAACGTACTGCCTGGAATTTTCACTGCAGTAAGTGCTATTGTTGGGGTAGTGTTGCTGCAGCAACGTACGTCTTTAGGAAATGGCAGGAACACGACTCCCAGATTTTTGTGGCCCCTACATAAGCAATAGCTAAATGTTCAATGGAGTAGGCTACTTTTTGGTTCCACTTGCAATCCTGACATATTTGAAATATGTTGACCAATCACATTGTGATGACCTCAAATGGAAACACTATTGTTATTTTTCTTTTCATAAGTGCTTCCTTTTGGGGTTGTCTCGGCTGTGAGTTTTTTTCTGCAGACAGCTGATAACCATCACATGAATTGACAACGATTCTAGCCCATTCATTGAGTGTGAGGACTGCAATGTGTTCAAGGACCTATTGTACGCATGGAAGTCGGGGTTGAGTTTCATTGGCCAATATCTTTATTAAAAGTAGTTATTGCATGCTGCATATCTTCTCCACTTTAGGAACTTTGGCAAGGCAGGAATGATACATTAAAAACTGGACAATCCTCAACGGAAGGAAGACGCTCCCTCCCAGTCTGTTTCATTGAACCAACCTGAGCACTGCCTTGAGTTTGAGGAATAGTAAGTGCTACTTGTTGGGGCAGTCATACAGACATGATCAACATGAAATGTCTACACGTTGACGTGACATTAGCAATCATATCGGAGGAACAAACTCTTTTCTTTGAATCTGTCAGCAAGATTGCTCAAACATAAGCACTCAATTGTGTTCAGAGAACAGTAAGTGCTTCTTGTTGGGGTAGTTCTGTTGACTTTTCATATGACGGTTGGTCAAATTTGATGATCTCAAATCATGATCATCTCAATTAGAGGAGTTAACAGTTTTCCTGTTTTAAAAATTTTAGCTTTTTGGGGTCCATCCAGGATGACATTTTCAGCATCCATTTGCGGTCACATTAGGTTCTCACTCTATATTTGTCAGTATTACAACCCAAACAAACGTACTGCCTGGAATTTTCACTGCAGTAAGTGCTATTGTTGGGGTAGTGTTGCTGCAGCAACGTACGTCTTTAGGAAATGGCAGGAACACGACTCCCAGATTTTTGTGGCCCCTACATAAGCAATAGCAAAATGTTCAATGGAGTTGGCTACCTTTTGGTTCCTCTTGCAATCCTGACATATTTGAAATATGTTGACCAATCACATTGTGATGACCTCAATTGGAAACACCATTGTTATTTTTCTTTTCATAAGTGCTTCCTTTTGGGGTTGTCTCGGATGTGAGTTTTTTTCTGCAGACAGCTGATAACCATCACATGAATTGACAATGATTCTAGCCCATTCATTGAGTGGGAGGACTGCAATGTGTTCAAGGACCTATTGTACGCATGGAAGGCGGGGTTGAGTTGCATTTGCCAATATCTGTATTAAAAGTAGTTATTGCATGCTGCATATCTTCTCCACTTTAGGAACTTTGGCAAGGCAGGAATGATACATTAAAAACTGGACAATCCTCAACGGAAGGAAGACGCTCCCTCACAGTCTGTTTCATTGACCCAACCTGAGCACTGCCTTGAGTTTCAGGAATAGTAAGTGCTACTTGTTGGGGCAGTCATACAGACATGATCAGCATGAAATGTCTACACATTGACGTGACATTAGCAATCATATCGGAGGAACAAACTCTTTCTTTGAATCTGTCAGCAAGATTGCTCAAACATAAGCACTCACTTGTGTTCAGAGAACAGTAAGTGCTTCTTGTTGGGGTAGTTCTGGTGACTTTTCATATGACGGTTGGTCAAATTTGATGATCTCAAATCATGATCTTCTTAAATAGAGGAGTTAACAGTTTTCCTGTTTTAAAATTTTTAGCCTTTTGGGGTCCATCCAGGATGACATTTTCAGCATCCATTTGCGGTCACATTAGGTTCTCACTCTATATTTGTCAGTATTACAACCCAAACAAACGTACTGCCTGGAATTTTCACTGCAGAAAGTGCTATTGTTGGGGTAGTGTTGCTGCAGCAACGTACGTCTTTAGGAAATGGCAGGAACACGACTCCCAGATTTTTGTGGCCCCTACATAAGCAATAGCTAAATGTTCAATGGAGTAGGCTACTTTTTGGTTCCACTTGCAATCCTGACATATTTGAAATATGTTGACCAATCACATTGTGATGACCTCAAATGGAAACACCATTGTTATTTTTCTTTTCATAAGTGCTTCCTTTTGGGGTTGTCTCGGCTGTGAGTTTTTTTCTGCAGATAGCTGCTCACACTGATAACGACCACATGAATTGACAATGATTCTAGCCCATTCATTGAGTGGGAGGACTGCAATGTGTTCAAGGACCTATTGTACGCATGGAAGGCGGGGTTGAGTTGCATTTGCCAATATCTGTATTAAAAGTAGTTATTGCATGCTGCATATCTTCTCCACTTTAGGAACTTTGGCAAGGCAGGAATGATACATTAAAAACTGGACAATCCTCAACGGAAGGAAGACGCTCCCTCACAGTCTGTTTCATTGACCCAACCTGAGCACTGCCTTGAGTTTGAGGAATAGTAAGTGCTACTTGTTGGGGCAGTCATACAGACATGATCAGCATGAAATGTCTACACATTGACGTGACATTAGCAATCATATCGGAGGAACAAACTCTTTCTTTGAATCTGTCAGCAAGACTGCTCAAACATAAGCACTCACTTGTGTTCAGAGAACAGTAAGTGCTTCTTGTTGGGGTAGTTCTGGTGACTTTTCATATGACGGTTGGTCAAATTTGATGATCTCAAATCATGATCTTCTTAAATAGAGGAGTTAACAGTGTTCCTGTTTTAAAAATTTTAGCCTTTTGGGGTCCATCCAGGATGACATTTTCAGCATCCATTTGCGGTCACATTAGGTTCTCACTCTATATTTGTCAGTATTACAACCCAAACAAACGTACTGCCTGGAATTTTCACTGCAGTAAGTGCTATTGTTGGGGTAGTGTTGCTGCAGCAACGTACGTCTTTAGGAAATGGCAGGAACACGACTCCCTGATTTTTGTGGCCCCTACATAAGCAATAGCAAAATGTTCAATGGAGTAGGCTACTTTTTGGTTCCACTTGCAATCCTGACATATTTGAAATATGTTGACCAATCACATTGTGATGACCTCAAATGGAAACACCATTGTTATTTTTCTTTTCATAAGTGCTTCCTTTTGAGGTTGTCTCGGCTGTGAGTTTTTTTCTGCAGATAACTGCTCACACTGATAACGACCACATGAATAGACAATGATTCTAGCCCATTCATTGAGTGGGAGGACTGCAATGTGTTCAAGGACCTATTGTACGCATGGAAGGCGGGGTTGAGTTGCATTTGCCAATATCTGTATTAAAAGTAGTTATTGCATGCTGCATATCTTCTTTACTTTAGGAACTTTGGCAAGGCAGGAATGATACATTAAAAACTGGACAATCCTCAACGGAAGGAAGACGCTCCCTCACAGTCTGTTTCATTGACCCAACCTGAGCACTGCCTTGAGTTTCAGGAATAGTAAGTGCTACTTGTTGGGGCAGTCATACAGACATGATCAGCATGAAATGTCTACACATTGACGTGACATTAGCAATCATATCGGAGGAACAAACTCTTTCTTTGAATCTGTCAGCAAGATTGCTCAAACATAAGCACTCACTTGTGTTCAGAGAACAGTAAGTGCTTCTTGTTGGGGTAGTTCTGGTGACTTTTCATATGACGGTTGGTCAAATTTGATGATCTCAAATCATGATCTTCTCAAATAGATGAGTTAACAGTGTTCCTGTTTTAAAAATTTTAGCCTTTTGGGGTCCATCCAGGATGACATTTTCAGCATCCATTTGCGGTCACATTAGGTTCTCACTCTATATTTGTCAGTATTACAACCCAAACAAACGTACTGCTTGGAATTTTCACTGCAGTAAGTGCTATTGTTGGGGTGGTGTTGTTGCAGCAACGTACGTCTTTAGGAAATGGCAGGAACACGACTCCCAGATTTTTGTGGCCCCTACATAAGCAATAGCTAAATGTTCAATGGAGTAGGCTACTTTTTGGTTCCACTTGCAATCCTGACATATTTGAAATATGTTGACCAATCACATTGTGATGACCTCAAATGGAAACACCATTGTTATTTTTCTTTTCATAAGTGCTTCCTTTTGGGGTTGTCTCGGCTGTGAGTTTTTTTTCTGCAGATAGCTGCTCACACTGATAACGACCACATGAATTGACAATGATTCTAGCCCATTCATTGAGTGGGAGGACTACAATGTGTTCAAGGACCTATTGTACGCATGGAAGGCGGGGTTGAGTTGCATTTGCCAATATCTGTATTAAAAGTAGTTATTGCATGCTGCATAACTTCTTCACTTTAGGAACTTTGGCAAGGCAGGAATGATACATTAAAAACTGGACAATCCTCAACGGAAGGAAGACGCTCCCTCCCAGTCTGTTTCATTGACCCAACCTGAGCACTGCCTTGAGTTTGAGGAATAGTAAGTGCTACTTGTTGGGGCAGTCATACAGACATGATCAACATGAAATGTCTACACGTTGACGTGACATTAGCAATCATATCGGAGGAACAAACTCTTTCTTTGAATCTGTCAGCAAGATTGCTCAAACATAAGCACTCACTTGTGTTCAGAGAACAGTAAGTGCTTCTTGTTGGGGTAGTTCTGTTGACTTTTCATATGACGGTTGGTCAAATTTGATGATCTCAAATCATGATCATCTCAATTAGAGGAGTTAACAGTTTTCCTGTTTTAAAAATTTTAGCTTTTTGGGGTCCATCCAGGATGACATTTTCAGCATCCATTTGCGGTCACATTAGGTTCTCACTCTATATTTGTCAGTATTACAACCCAAACAAACGTACTGCCTGGAATTTTCACTGCAGTAAGTGCTATTGTTGGGGTAGTGTTGCTGCAGCAACGTACGTCTTTAGGAAATGGCAGGAACACGACTCCCAGATTTTTGTGGCCCCTACATAAGTAATAGCAAAATGTTCAATGGAGTTGGCTACCTTTTGGTTCCTCTTGCAATCCTGACATATTTGAAATATGTTGACCAATCACATTGTGATGACCTCAATTGGAAACACCATTGTTATTTTTCTTTTCATAAGTGCTTCCTTTTGGGGTTGTCTCGGATGTGAGTTTTTTTCTGCAGACAGCTGATAACCATCACATGAATTGACAATGATTCTAGCCCATTCATTGAGTGGGAGGACTGCAATGTGTTCAAGGACCTATTGTACGCATGGAAGGCGGGGTTGAGTTGCATTTGCCAATATCTGTATTAAAAGTAGTTATTGCATGCTGCATATCTTCTCCACTTTAGGAACTTTGGCAAGGCAGGAATGATACATTAAAAACTGGACAATCCTCAACGGAAGGAAGACGCTCCCTCACAGTCTGTTTCATTGACCCAACCTGAGCACTGCCTTGAGTTTCAGGAATAGTAAGTGCTACTTGTTGGGGCAGTCATACAGACATGATCAGCATGAAATGTCTACACATTGACGTGACATTAGCAATCATATCGGAGGAACAAACTCTTTCTTTGAATCTGTCAGCAAGATTGCTCAAACATAAGCACTCACTTGTGTTCAGAGAACAGTAAGTGCTTCTTGTTGGGGTAGTTCTGGTGACTTTTCATATGACGGTTGGTCAAATTTGATGATCTCAAATCATGATCTTCTTAAATAGAGGAGTTAACAGTTTTCCTGTTTTAAAATTTTTAGCCTTTTGGGGTCCATCCAGGATGACATTTTCAGCATCCATTTGCGGTCACATTAGGTTCTCACTCTATATTTGTCAGTATTACAACCCAAACAAACGTACTGCCTGGAATTTTCACTGCAGTAAGTGCTATTGTTGGGGTAGTGTTGCTGCAGCAACGTACGTCTTTAGGAAATGGCAGGAACACGACTCCCAGATTTTTGTGGCCCCTACATAAGCAATAGCTAAATGTTCAATGGAGTAGGCTACTTTTTGGTTCCACTTGCAATCCTGACATATTTGAAATATGTTGACCAATCACATTGTGATGACCTCAAATGGAAACACCATTGTTATTTTTCTTTTCATAAGTGCTTCCTTTTGGGGTTGTCTCGGCTGTGAGTTTTTTTCTGCAGATAGCTGCTCACACTGATAACGACCACATGAATTGACAATGATTCTAGCCCATTCATTGAGTGGGAGGACTGCAATGTGTTCAAGGACCTATTGTACGCATGGAAGGCGGGGTTGAGTTGCATTTGCCAATATCTGTATTAAAAGTAGTTATTGCATGCTGCATATCTTCTCCACTTTAGGAACTTTGGCAAGGCAGGAATGATACATTAAAAACTGGACAATCCTCAACGGAAGGAAGACGCTCCCTCACAGTCTGTTTCATTGACCCAACCTGAGCACTGCCTTGAGTTTGAGGAATAGTAAGTGCTACTTGTTGGGGCAGTCATACAGACATGATCAGCATGAAATGTCTACACATTGACGTGACATTAGCAATCATATCGGAGGAACAAACTCTTTCTTTGAATCTGTCAGCAAGACTGCTCAAACATAAGCACTCACTTGTGTTCAGAGAACAGTAAGTGCTTCTTGTTGGGGTAGTTCTGGTGACTTTTCATATGACGGTTGGTCAAATTTGATGATCTCAAATCATGATCTTCTTAAATAGAGGAGTTAACAGTGTTCCTGTTTTAAAAATTTTAGCCTTTTGGGGTCCATCCAGGATGACATTTTCAGCATCCATTTGCGGTCACATTAGGTTCTCACTCTATATTTGTCAGTATTACAACCCAAACAAACGTACTGCCTGGAATTTTCACTGCAGTAAGTGCTATTGTTGGGGTAGTGTTGCTGCAGCAACGTACGTCTTTAGGAAATGGCAGGAACACGACTCCCTGATTTTTGTGGCCCCTACATAAGCAATAGCAAAATGTTCAATGGAGTAGGCTACTTTTTGGTTCCACTTGCAATCCTGACATATTTGAAATATGTTGACCAATCACATTGTGATGACCTCAAATGGAAACACCATTGTTATTTTTCTTTTCATAAGTGCTTCCTTTTGAGGTTGTCTCGGCTGTGAGTTTTTTTCTGCAGATAGCTGCTCACACTGATAACGACCACATGAATAGACAATGATTCTAGCCCATTCATTGAGTGGGAGGACTGCAATGTGTTCAAGGACCTATTGTACGCATGGAAGGCGGGGTTGAGTTGCATTTGCCAATATCTGTATTAAAAGTAGTTATTGCATGCTGCATATCTTCTCCACTTTAGGAACTTTGGCAAGGCAGGAATGATACATTAAAAACTGGACAATCCTCAACGGAAGGAAGACGCTCCCTCACAGTCTGTTTCATTGACCCAACCTGAGCACTGCCTTGAGTTTCAGGAATAGTAAGTGCTACTTGTTGGGGCAGTCATACAGACATGATCAGCATGAAATGTCTACACATTGACGTGACATTAGCAATCATATCGGAGGAACAAACTCTTTCTTTGAATCTGTCAGCAAGATTGCTCAAACATAAGCACTCACTTGTGTTCAGAGAACAGTAAGTGCTTCTTGTTGGGGTAGTTCTGGTGACTTTTCATATGACGGTTGGTCAAATTTGATGATCTCAAATCATGATCTTCTCAAATAGATGAGTTAACAGTGTTCCTGTTTTAAAAATTTTAGCCTTTTGGGGTCCATCCAGGATGACATTTTCAGCATCCATTTGCGGTCACATTAGGTTCTCACTCTATATTTGTCAGTATTACAACCCAAACAAACGTACTGCTTGGAATTTTCACTGCAGTAAGTGCTATTGTTGGGGTGGTGTTGTTGCAGCAACGTACGTCTTTAGGAAATGGCAGGAACACGACTCCCAGATTTTTGTGGCCCCTACATAAGCAATAGCTAAATGTTCAATGGAGTAGGCTACTTTTTGGTTCCACTTGCAATCCTGACATATTTGAAATATGTTGACCAATCACATTGTGATGACCTCAAATGGAAACACTATTGTTATTTTTCTTTTCATAAGTGCTTCCTTTTGGGGTTGTCTCGGATGTGAGTTTTTTTCTGCAGACAGCTGATAACCATCACATGAATTGACAATGATTCTAGCCCATTCATTGAGTGGGAGGACTGCAATGTGTTCAAGGACCTATTGTACGTATGGAAGGCGGGGTTGAGTTGCATTTGCCAATATCTGTATTAAAAGTAGTTATTGCATGCTGCATAACTTCTTCACTTTAGGAACTTTGGCAAGGCAGGAATGATACATTAAAAACTGGACAATCCTCAACGGAAGGAAGACGCTCCCTCCCAGTCTGTTTCATTGACCCAACCTGAGCACTGCCTTGAGTTTGAGGAATAGTAAGTGCTACTTGTTGGGGCAGTCATACAGACATGATCAGCATGAAATGTCTACACATTGACGTGACATTAGCAATCATATCGGAGGAACAAACTCTTTCTTTGAATCTGTCAGCAAGATTGCTCAAACATAAGCACTCACTTGTGTTCAGAGAACAGTAAGTGCTTCTTGTTGGGGTAGTTCTGGTGACTTTTCATATGACGGTTGGTCAAATTTGATGATCTCAAATCATGATCTTCTTAAATAGAGGAGTTAACAGTTTTCCTGTTTTAAAAATTTTAGCCTTTTGGGGTCCATCCAGGATGACATTTTCAGCATCCATTTGCGGTCACATTAGGTTCTCACTCTATATTTGTCAGTATTACAACCCAAACAAACGTACTGCCTGGAATTTTCACTGCAGTAAGTGCTATTGTTGGGGTAGTGTTGCTGCAGCAACGTACGTCTTTAGGAAATGGCAGGAACACGACTCCCAGATTTTTGTGGCCCCTACATAAGCAATAGCTAAATGTTCAATGGAGTAGGCTACTTTTTGGTTCCACTTGCAATCCTGACATATTTGAAATATGTTGACCAATCACATTGTGATGACCTCAAATGGAAACACTATTGTTATTTTTCTTTTCATAAGTGCTTCCTTTTGGGGTTGTCTCGGCTGTGAGTTTTTTTCTGCAGACAGCTGATAACCATCACATGAATTGACAACGATTCTAGCCCATTCATTGAGTGTGAGGACTGCAATGTGTTCAAGGACCTATTGTACGCATGGAAGTCGGGGTTGAGTTTCATTGGCCAATATCTTTATTAAAAGTAGTTATTGCATGCTGCATATCTTCTCCACTTTAGGAACTTTGGCAAGGCAGGAATGATACATTAAAAACTGGACAATCCTCAACGGAAGGAAGACGCTCCCTCCCAGTCTGTTTCATTGAACCAACCTGAGCACTGCCTTGAGTTTGAGGAATAGTAAGTGCTACTTGTTGGGGCAGTCATACAGACATGATCAACATGAAATGTCTACACGTTGACGTGACATTAGCAATCATATCGGAGGAACAAACTCTTTTCTTTGAATCTGTCAGCAAGATTGCTCAAACATAAGCACTCAATTGTGTTCAGAGAACAGTAAGTGCTTCTTGTTGGGGTAGTTCTGTTGACTTTTCATATGACGGTTGGTCAAATTTGATGATCTCAAATCATGATCATCTCAATTAGAGGAGTTAACAGTTTTCCTGTTTTAAAAATTTTAGCTTTTTGGGGTCCATCCAGGATGACATTTTCAGCATCCATTTGCGGTCACATTAGGTTCTCACTCTATATTTGTCAGTATTACAACCCAAACAAACGTACTGCCTGGAATTTTCACTGCAGTAAGTGCTATTGTTGGGGTAGTGTTGCTGCAGCAACGTACGTCTTTAGGAAATGGCAGGAACACGACTCCCAGATTTTTGTGGCCCCTACATAAGCAATAGCAAAATGTTCAATGGAGTTGGCTACCTTTTGGTTCCTCTTGCAATCCTGACATATTTGAAATATGTTGACCAATCACATTGTGATGACCTCAATTGGAAACACCATTGTTATTTTTCTTTTCATAAGTGCTTCCTTTTGGGGTTGTCTCGGATGTGAGTTTTTTTCTGCAGACAGCTGATAACCATCACATGAATTGACAATGATTCTAGCCCATTCATTGAGTGGGAGGACTGCAATGTGTTCAAGGACCTATTGTACGCATGGAAGGCGGGGTTGAGTTGCATTTGCCAATATCTGTATTAAAAGTAGTTATTGCATGCTGCATATCTTCTCCACTTTAGGAACTTTGGCAAGGCAGGAATGATACATTAAAAACTGGACAATCCTCAACGGAAGGAAGACGCTCCCTCACAGTCTGTTTCATTGACCCAACCTGAGCACTGCCTTGAGTTTCAGGAATAGTAAGTGCTACTTGTTGGGGCAGTCATACAGACATGATCAGCATGAAATGTCTACACATTGACGTGACATTAGCAATCATATCGGAGGAACAAACTCTTTCTTTGAATCTGTCAGCAAGATTGCTCAAACATAAGCACTCACTTGTGTTCAGAGAACAGTAAGTGCTTCTTGTTGGGGTAGTTCTGGTGACTTTTCATATGACGGTTGGTCAAATTTGATGATCTCAAATCATGATCTTCTTAAATAGAGGAGTTAACAGTTTTCCTGTTTTAAAATTTTTAGCCTTTTGGGGTCCATCCAGGATGACATTTTCAGCATCCATTTGCGGTCACATTAGGTTCTCACTCTATATTTGTCAGTATTACAACCCAAACAAACGTACTGCCTGGAATTTTCACTGCAGTAAGTGCTATTGTTGGGGTAGTGTTGCTGCAGCAACGTACGTCTTTAGGAAATGGCAGGAACACGACTCCCAGATTTTTGTGGCCCCTACATAAGCAATAGCTAAATGTTCAATGGAGTAGGCTACTTTTTGGTTCCACTTGCAATCCTGACATATTTGAAATATGTTGACCAATCACATTGTGATGACCTCAAATGGAAACACCATTGTTATTTTTCTTTTCATAAGTGCTTCCTTTTGGGGTTGTCTCGGCTGTGAGTTTTTTTCTGCAGATAGCTGCTCACACTGATAACGACCACATGAATTGACAATGATTCTAGCCCATTCATTGAGTGGGAGGACTGCAATGTGTTCAAGGACCTATTGTACGCATGGAAGGCGGGGTTGAGTTGCATTTGCCAATATCTGTATTAAAAGTAGTTATTGCATGCTGCATATCTTCTCCACTTTAGGAACTTTGGCAAGGCAGGAATGATACATTAAAAACTGGACAATCCTCAACGGAAGGAAGACGCTCCCTCACAGTCTGTTTCATTGACCCAACCTGAGCACTGCCTTGAGTTTGAGGAATAGTAAGTGCTACTTGTTGGGGCAGTCATACAGACATGATCAGCATGAAATGTCTACACATTGACGTGACATTAGCAATCATATCGGAGGAACAAACTCTTTCTTTGAATCTGTCAGCAAGACTGCTCAAACATAAGCACTCACTTGTGTTCAGAGAACAGTAAGTGCTTCTTGTTGGGGTAGTTCTGGTGACTTTTCATATGACGGTTGGTCAAATTTGATGATCTCAAATCATGATCTTCTTAAATAGAGGAGTTAACAGTGTTCCTGTTTTAAAAATTTTAGCCTTTTGGGGTCCATCCAGGATGACATTTTCAGCATCCATTTGCGGTCACATTAGGTTCTCACTCTATATTTGTCAGTATTACAACCCAAACAAACGTACTGCCTGGAATTTTCACTGCAGTAAGTGCTATTGTTGGGGTAGTGTTGCTGCAGCAACGTACGTCTTTAGGAAATGGCAGGAACACGACTCCCTGATTTTTGTGGCCCCTACATAAGCAATAGCAAAATGTTCAATGGAGTAGGCTACTTTTTGGTTCCACTTGCAATCCTGACATATTTGAAATATGTTGACCAATCACATTGTGATGACCTCAAATGGAAACACCATTGTTATTTTTCTTTTCATAAGTGCTTCCTTTTGAGGTTGTCTCGGCTGTGAGTTTTTTTCTGCAGATAGCTGCTCACACTGATAACGACCACATGAATAGACAATGATTCTAGCCCATTCATTGAGTGGGAGGACTGCAATGTGTTCAAGGACCTATTGTACGCATGGAAGGCGGGGTTGAGTTGCATTTGCCAATATCTGTATTAAAAGTAGTTATTGCATGCTGCATATCTTCTCCACTTTAGGAACTTTGGCAAGGCAGGAATGATACATTAAAAACTGGACAATCCTCAACGGAAGGAAGACGCTCCCTCACAGTCTGTTTCATTGACCCAACCTGAGCACTGCCTTGAGTTTCAGGAATAGTAAGTGCTACTTGTTGGGGCAGTCATACAGACATGATCAGCATGAAATGTCTACACATTGACGTGACATTAGCAATCATATCGGAGGAACAAACTCTTTCTTTGAATCTGTCAGCAAGATTGCTCAAACATAAGCACTCACTTGTGTTCAGAGAACAGTAAGTGCTTCTTGTTGGGGTAGTTCTGGTGACTTTTCATATGACGGTTGGTCAAATTTGATGATCTCAAATCATGATCTTCTCAAATAGATGAGTTAACAGTGTTCCTGTTTTAAAAATTTTAGCCTTTTGGGGTCCATCCAGGATGACATTTTCAGCATCCATTTGCGGTCACATTAGGTTCTCACTCTATATTTGTCAGTATTACAACCCAAACAAACGTACTGCTTGGAATTTTCACTGCAGTAAGTGCTATTGTTGGGGTGGTGTTGTTGCAGCAACGTACGTCTTTAGGAAATGGCAGGAACACGACTCCCAGATTTTTGTGGCCCCTACATAAGCAATAGCTAAATGTTCAATGGAGTAGGCTACTTTTTGGTTCCACTTGCAATCCTGACATATTTGAAATATGTTGACCAATCACATTGTGATGACCTCAAATGGAAACACCATTGTTATTTTTCTTTTCATAAGTGCTTCCTTTTGGGGTTGTCTCGGCTGTGAGTTTGTTTCTGCAGATAGCTGCTCACACTGATAACGACCACATGAATAGACAATGATTCTAGCCCATTCATTGAGTGGGAGGACTGCAATGTGTTCAAGGACCTATTGTACGCATGGAAGGCGGGGTTGAGTTGCATTTGCCAATATCTGTATTAAAAGTAGTTATTGCATGCTGCATATCTTCTCCACTTTAGGAACTTTGGCAAGGCAGGAATGATACATTAAAAACTGGACAATCCTCAACGGCAGGAAGACGCTCCCTCACAGTCTGTTTCATTGACCCAACCTGAGCACTGCCTTGAGTTTCAGGAATAGTAAGTGCTACTTGTTGGGGCAGTCATACAGACATGATCAGCATGAAATGTCTACACATTGACGTGACATTAGCAATCATATCGGAGGAACAAACTCTTTCTTTGAATCTGTCAGCAAGACTGCTCAAACATAAGCACTCACTTGTGTTCAGAGAACAGTAAGTGCTTCTTGTTGGGGTAGTTCTGGTGACTTTTCATATGACGGTTGGTCAAATTTGATGATCTCAAATCATGATCTTCTCAAATAGAGGAGTTAACAGTGTTCCTGTTTTAAAAATTTTAGCCTTTTGGGGTCCATCCAGGATGACATTTTCAGCATCCATTTGCGGTCACATTAGGTTCTCACTCTATATTTGTCAGTATTACAACCCAAACAAACGTACTGCCTGGAATTTTCACTGCAGTAAGTGCTATTGTTGGGGTAGTGTTGCTGCAGCAACGTACGTCTTTAGGAAATGGCAGGAACACGACTCCCAGATTTTTGTGGCCCCTACATAAGCAATAGCTAAATGTTCAATGGAGTAGGCTACTTTTTGGTTCCACTTGCAATCCTAACATATTTGAAATATGTTGACCAATCACATTGTGATGACCTCAAATGGAAACACCATTGTTATTTTTCTTTTCATAAGTGCTTCCTTTTGGGGTTGTCTCGGCTGTGAGTTTTTTTTCTGCAGATAGCTGCTCACACTGATAACGACCACATGAATTGACAATGATTCTAGCCCATTCATTGAGTGGGAGGACTGCAATGTGTTCAAGGACCTATTGTACGCATGGAAGGCGGGGTTGAGTTGCATTTGCCAATATCTGTATTAAAAGTAGTTATTGCATGCTGCATAACTTCTTCACTTTAGGAACTTTGGCAAGGCAGGAATGATACATTAAAAACTGGACAATCCTCAACGGAAGGAAGACGCTCCCTCCCAGTCTGTTTCATTGACCCAACCTGAGCACTGCCTTGAGTTTGAGGAATAGTAAGTGCTACTTGTTGGGGCAGTCATACAGACATGATCAACATGAAATGTCTACACATTGACATGACATTAGCAATCATATCGGAGGAACAAACTCTTTCTTTGAATCTGTCAGCAAGATTGCTCAAACATAAGCACTCACTTGTGTTCAGAGAACAGTAAGTGCTTCTTGTTGGGGTAGTTCTGGTGACTTTTCATATGACGGTTGGTCAAATTTGATGATCTCAAATCATGATCTTCTTAAATAGAGGAGTTAACAGTTTTCCTGTTTTAAAATTTTTAGCCTTTTGGGGTCCATCCAGGATGACATTTTCAGCATCCATTTGCGGTCACATTAGGTTCTCACTCTATATTTGTCAGTATTACAACCCAAACAAACGTACTGCCTGGAATTTTCACTGCAGTAAGTGCTATTGTTGGGGTAGTGTTGCTGCAGCAACGTACGTCTTTAGGAAATGGCAGGAACACGACTCCCAGATTTTTGTGGCCCCTACATAAGCAATAGCTAAATGTTCAATGGAGTAGGCTACTTTTTGGTTCCACTTGCAATCCTGACATATTTGAAATATGTTGACCAATCACATTGTGATGACCTCAAATGGAAACACTATTGTTATTTTTCTTTTCATAAGTGCTTCCTTTTGGGGTTGTCTCGGATGTGAGTTTTTTTCTGCAGACAGCTGATAACCATCACATGAATTGACAATGATTCTAGCCCATTCATTGAGTGGGAGGACTGCAATGTGTTCAAGGACCTATTGTACGTATGGAAGGCGGGGTTGAGTTGCATTTGCCAATATCTGTATTAAAAGTAGTTATTGCATGCTGCATAACTTCTTCACTTTAGGAACTTTGGCAAGGCAGGAATGATACATTAAAAACTGGACAATCCTCAACGGAAGGAAGACGCTCCCTCCCAGTCTGTTTCATTGACCCAACCTGAGCACTGCCTTGAGTTTGAGGAATAGTAAGTGCTACTTGTTGGGGCAGTCATACAGACATGATCAGCATGAAATGTCTACACATTGACGTGACATTAGCAATCATATCGGAGGAACAAACTCTTTCTTTGAATCTGTCAGCAAGATTGCTCAAACATAAGCACTCACTTGTGTTCAGAGAACAGTAAGTGCTTCTTGTTGGGGTAGTTCTGGTGACTTTTCATATGACGGTTGGTCAAATTTGATGATCTCAAATCATGATCTTCTTAAATAGAGGAGTTAACAGTTTTCCTGTTTTAAAAATTTTAGCCTTTTGGGGTCCATCCAGGATGACATTTTCAGCATCCATTTGCGGTCACATTAGGTTCTCACTCTATATTTGTCAGTATTACAACCCAAACAAACGTACTGCCTGGAATTTTCACTGCAGTAAGTGCTATTGTTGGGGTAGTGTTGCTGCAGCAACGTACGTCTTTAGGAAATGGCAGGAACACGACTCCCAGATTTTTGTGGCCCCTACATAAGCAATAGCTAAATGTTCAATGGAGTAGGCTACTTTTTGGTTCCACTTGCAATCCTGACATATTTGAAATATGTTGACCAATCACATTGTGATGACCTCAAATGGAAACACTATTGTTATTTTTCTTTTCATAAGTGCTTCCTTTTGGGGTTGTCTCGGCTGTGAGTTTTTTTCTGCAGACAGCTGATAACCATCACATGAATTGACAACGATTCTAGCCCATTCATTGAGTGTGAGGACTGCAATGTGTTCAAGGACCTATTGTACGCATGGAAGTCGGGGTTGAGTTTCATTGGCCAATATCTTTATTAAAAGTAGTTATTGCATGCTGCATATCTTCTCCACTTTAGGAACTTTGGCAAGGCAGGAATGATACATTAAAAACTGGACAATCCTCAACGGAAGGAAGACGCTCCCTCCCAGTCTGTTTCATTGAACCAACCTGAGCACTGCCTTGAGTTTGAGGAATAGTAAGTGCTACTTGTTGGGGCAGTCATACAGACATGATCAACATGAAATGTCTACACGTTGACGTGACATTAGCAATCATATCGGAGGAACAAACTCTTTTCTTTGAATCTGTCAGCAAGATTGCTCAAACATAAGCACTCAATTGTGTTCAGAGAACAGTAAGTGCTTCTTGTTGGGGTAGTTCTGTTGACTTTTCATATGACGGTTGGTCAAATTTGATGATCTCAAATCATGATCATCTCAATTAGAGGAGTTAACAGTTTTCCTGTTTTAAAAATTTTAGCTTTTTGGGGTCCATCCAGGATGACATTTTCAGCATCCATTTGCGGTCACATTAGGTTCTCACTCTATATTTGTCAGTATTACAACCCAAACAAACGTACTGCCTGGAATTTTCACTGCAGTAAGTGCTATTGTTGGGGTAGTGTTGCTGCAGCAACGTACGTCTTTAGGAAATGGCAGGAACACGACTCCCAGATTTTTGTGGCCCCTACATAAGCAATAGCAAAATGTTCAATGGAGTTGGCTACCTTTTGGTTCCTCTTGCAATCCTGACATATTTGAAATATGTTGACCAATCACATTGTGATGACCTCAATTGGAAACACCATTGTTATTTTTCTTTTCATAAGTGCTTCCTTTTGGGGTTGTCTCGGATGTGAGTTTTTTTCTGCAGACAGCTGATAACCATCACATGAATTGACAATGATTCTAGCCCATTCATTGAGTGGGAGGACTGCAATGTGTTCAAGGACCTATTGTACGCATGGAAGGCGGGGTTGAGTTGCATTTGCCAATATCTGTATTAAAAGTAGTTATTGCATGCTGCATATCTTCTCCACTTTAGGAACTTTGGCAAGGCAGGAATGATACATTAAAAACTGGACAATCCTCAACGGAAGGAAGACGCTCCCTCACAGTCTGTTTCATTGACCCAACCTGAGCACTGCCTTGAGTTTCAGGAATAGTAAGTGCTACTTGTTGGGGCAGTCATACAGACATGATCAGCATGAAATGTCTACACATTGACGTGACATTAGCAATCATATCGGAGGAACAAACTCTTTCTTTGAATCTGTCAGCAAGATTGCTCAAACATAAGCACTCACTTGTGTTCAGAGAACAGTAAGTGCTTCTTGTTGGGGTAGTTCTGGTGACTTTTCATATGACGGTTGGTCAAATTTGATGATCTCAAATCATGATCTTCTCAAATAGATGAGTTAACAGTGTTCCTGTTTTAAAAATTTTAGCCTTTTGGGGTCCATCCAGGATGACATTTTCAGCATCCATTTGCGGTCACATTAGGTTCTCACTCTATATTTGTCAGTATTACAACCCAAACAAACGTACTGCTTGGAATTTTCACTGCAGTAAGTGCTATTGTTGGGGTGGTGTTGTTGCAGCAACGTACGTCTTTAGGAAATGGCAGGAACACGACTCCCAGATTTTTGTGGCCCCTACATAAGCAATAGCTAAATGTTCAATGGAGTAGGCTACTTTTTGGTTCCACTTGCAATCCTGACATATTTGAAATATGTTGACCAATCACATTGTGATGACCTCAAATGGAAACACCATTGTTATTTTTCTTTTCATAAGTGCTTCCTTTTGGGGTTGTCTCGGCTGTGAGTTTGTTTCTGCAGATAGCTGCTCACACTGATAACGACCACATGAATAGACAATGATTCTAGCCCATTCATTGAGTGGGAGGACTGCAATGTGTTCAAGGACCTATTGTACGCATGGAAGGCGGGGTTGAGTTGCATTTGCCAATATCTGTATTAAAAGTAGTTATTGCATGCTGCATATCTTCTCCACTTTAGGAACTTTGGCAAGGCAGGAATGATACATTAAAAACTGGACAATCCTCAACGGCAGGAAGACGCTCCCTCACAGTCTGTTTCATTGACCCAACCTGAGCACTGCCTTGAGTTTCAGGAATAGTAAGTGCTACTTGTTGGGGCAGTCATACAGACATGATCAGCATGAAATGTCTACACATTGACGTGACATTAGCAATCATATCGGAGGAACAAACTCTTTCTTTGAATCTGTCAGCAAGACTGCTCAAACATAAGCACTCACTTGTGTTCAGAGAACAGTAAGTGCTTCTTGTTGGGGTAGTTCTGGTGACTTTTCATATGACGGTTGGTCAAATTTGATGATCTCAAATCATGATCTTCTCAAATAGAGGAGTTAACAGTGTTCCTGTTTTAAAAATTTTAGCCTTTTGGGGTCCATCCAGGATGACATTTTCAGCATCCATTTGCGGTCACATTAGGTTCTCACTCTATATTTGTCAGTATTACAACCCAAACAAACGTACTGCCTGGAATTTTCACTGCAGTAAGTGCTATTGTTGGGGTAGTGTTGCTGCAGCAACGTACGTCTTTAGGAAATGGCAGGAACACGACTCCCAGATTTTTGTGGCCCCTACATAAGCAATAGCTAAATGTTCAATGGAGTAGGCTACTTTTTGGTTCCACTTGCAATCCTAACATATTTGAAATATGTTGACCAATCACATTGTGATGACCTCAAATGGAAACACCATTGTTATTTTTCTTTTCATAAGTGCTTCCTTTTGGGGTTGTCTCGGCTGTGAGTTTTTTTTCTGCAGATAGCTGCTCACACTGATAACGACCACATGAATTGACAATGATTCTAGCCCATTCATTGAGTGGGAGGACTGCAATGTGTTCAAGGACCTATTGTACGCATGGAAGGCGGGGTTGAGTTGCATTTGCCAATATCTGTATTAAAAGTAGTTATTGCATGCTGCATAACTTCTTCACTTTAGGAACTTTGGCAAGGCAGGAATGATACATTAAAAACTGGACAATCCTCAACGGAAGGAAGACGCTCCCTCCCAGTCTGTTTCATTGACCCAACCTGAGCACTGCCTTGAGTTTGAGGAATAGTAAGTGCTACTTGTTGGGGCAGTCATACAGACATGATCAACATGAAATGTCTACACATTGACATGACATTAGCAATCATATCGGAGGAACAAACTCTTTCTTTGAATCTGTCAGCAAGATTGCTCAAACATAAGCACTCACTTGTGTTCAGAGAACAGTAAGTGCTTCTTGTTGGGGTAGTTCTGGTGACTTTTCATATGACGGTTGGTCAAATTTGATGATCTCAAATCATGATCTTCTTAAATAGAGGAGTTAACAGTTTTCCTGTTTTAAAATTTTTAGCCTTTTGGGGTCCATCCAGGATGACATTTTCAGCATCCATTTGCGGTCACATTAGGTTCTCACTCTATATTTGTCAGTATTACAACCCAAACAAACGTACTGCCTGGAATTTTCACTGCAGTAAGTGCTATTGTTGGGGTAGTGTTGCTGCAGCAACGTACGTCTTTAGGAAATGGCAGGAACACGACTCCCAGATTTTTGTGGCCCCTACATAAGCAATAGCTAAATGTTCAATGGAGTAGGCTACTTTTTGGTTCCACTTGCAATCCTGACATATTTGAAATATGTTGACCAATCACATTGTGATGACCTCAAATGGAAACACTATTGTTATTTTTCTTTTCATAAGTGCTTCCTTTTGGGGTTGTCTCGGATGTGAGTTTTTTTCTGCAGACAGCTGATAACCATCACATGAATTGACAATGATTCTAGCCCATTCATTGAGTGGGAGGACTGCAATGTGTTCAAGGACCTATTGTACGTATGGAAGGCGGGGTTGAGTTGCATTTGCCAATATCTGTATTAAAAGTAGTTATTGCATGCTGCATAACTTCTTCACGTTAGGAACTTTGGCAAGGCAGGAATGATACATTAAAAACTGGACAATCCTCAACGGAAGGAAGACGCTCCCTCCCAGTCTGTTTCATTGACCCAACCTGAGCACTGCCTTGAGTTTGAGGAATAGTAAGTGCTACTTGTTGGGGCAGTCATACAGACATGATCAGCATGAAATGTCTACACATTGACGTGACATTAGCAATCATATCGGAGGAACAAACTCTTTCTTTGAATCTGTCAGCAAGATTGCTCAAACATAAGCACTCACTTGTGTTCAGAGAACAGTAAGTGCTTCTTGTTGGGGTAGTTCTGGTGACTTTTCATATGACGGTTGGTCAAATTTGATGATCTCAAATCATGATCTTCTTAAATAGAGGAGTTAACAGTTTTCCTGTTTTAAAAATTTTAGCCTTTTGGGGTCCATCCAGGATGACATTTTCAGCATCCATTTGCGGTCACATTAGGTTCTCACTCTATATTTGTCAGTATTACAACCCAAACAAACGTACTGCCTGGAATTTTCACTGCAGTAAGTGCTATTGTTGGGGTAGTGTTGCTGCAGCAACGTACGTCTTTAGGAAATGGCAGGAACACGACTCCCAGATTTTTGTGGCCCCTACATAAGCAATAGCTAAATGTTCAATGGAGTAGGCTACTTTTTGGTTCCACTTGCAATCCTGACATATTTGAAATATGTTGACCAATCACATTGTGATGACCTCAAATGGAAACACTATTGTTATTTTTCTTTTCATAAGTGCTTCCTTTTGGGGTTGTCTCGGCTGTGAGTTTTTTTCTGCAGACAGCTGATAACCATCACATGAATTGACAACGATTCTAGCCCATTCATTGAGTGTGAGGACTGCAATGTGTTCAAGGACCTATTGTACGCATGGAAGTCGGGGTTGAGTTTCATTGGCCAATATCTTTATTAAAAGTAGTTATTGCATGCTGCATATCTTCTCCACTTTAGGAACTTTGGCAAGGCAGGAATGATACATTAAAAACTGGACAATCCTCAACGGAAGGAAGACGCTCCCTCCCAGTCTGTTTCATTGAACCAACCTGAGCACTGCCTTGAGTTTGAGGAATAGTAAGTGCTACTTGTTGGGGCAGTCATACAGACATGATCAACATGAAATGTCTACACGTTGACGTGACATTAGCAATCATATCGGAGGAACAAACTCTTTTCTTTGAATCTGTCAGCAAGATTGCTCAAACATAAGCACTCAATTGTGTTCAGAGAACAGTAAGTGCTTCTTGTTGGGGTAGTTCTGTTGACTTTTCATATGACGGTTGGTCAAATTTGATGATCTCAAATCATGATCATCTCAATTAGAGGAGTTAACAGTTTTCCTGTTTTAAAAATTTTAGCTTTTTGGGGTCCATCCAGGATGACATTTTCAGCATCCATTTGCGGTCACATTAGGTTCTCACTCTATATTTGTCAGTATTACAACCCAAACAAACGTACTGCCTGGAATTTTCACTGCAGTAAGTGCTATTGTTGGGGTAGTGTTGCTGCAGCAACGTACGTCTTTAGGAAATGGCAGGAACACGACTCCCAGATTTTTGTGGCCCCTACATAAGCAATAGCAAAATGTTCAATGGAGTTGGCTACCTTTTGGTTCCTCTTGCAATCCTGACATATTTGAAATATGTTGACCAATCACATTGTGATGACCTCAATTGGAAACACCATTGTTATTTTTCTTTTCATAAGTGCTTCCTTTTGGGGTTGTCTCGGATGTGAGTTTTTTTCTGCAGACAGCTGATAACCATCACATGAATTGACAATGATTCTAGCCCATTCATTGAGTGGGAGGACTGCAATGTGTTCAAGGACCTATTGTACGCATGGAAGGCGGGGTTGAGTTGCATTTGCCAATATCTGTATTAAAAGTAGTTATTGCATGCTGCATATCTTCTCCACTTTAGGAACTTTGGCAAGGCAGGAATGATACATTAAAAACTGGACAATCCTCAACGGAAGGAAGACGCTCCCTCACAGTCTGTTTCATTGACCCAACCTGAGCACTGCCTTGAGTTTCAGGAATAGTAAGTGCTACTTGTTGGGGCAGTCATACAGACATGATCAGCATGAAATGTCTACACATTGACGTGACATTAGCAATCATATCGGAGGAACAAACTCTTTCTTTGAATCTGTCAGCAAGATTGCTCAAACATAAGCACTCACTTGTGTTCAGAGAACAGTAAGTGCTTCTTGTTGGGGTAGTTCTGGTGACTTTTCATATGACGGTTGGTCAAATTTGATGATCTCAAATCATGATCTTCTTAAATAGAGGAGTTAACAGTTTTCCTGTTTTAAAATTTTTAGCCTTTTGGGGTCCATCCAGGATGACATTTTCAGCATCCATTTGCGGTCACATTAGGTTCTCACTCTATATTTGTCAGTATTACAACCCAAACAAACGTACTGCCTGGAATTTTCACTGCAGAAAGTGCTATTGTTGGGGTAGTGTTGCTGCAGCAACGTACGTCTTTAGGAAATGGCAGGAACACGACTCCCAGATTTTTGTGGCCCCTACATAAGCAATAGCTAAATGTTCAATGGAGTAGGCTACTTTTTGGTTCCACTTGCAATCCTGACATATTTGAAATATGTTGACCAATCACATTGTGATGACCTCAAATGGAAACACCATTGTTATTTTTCTTTTCATAAGTGCTTCCTTTTGGGGTTGTCTCGGCTGTGAGTTTTTTTCTGCAGATAGCTGCTCACACTGATAACGACCACATGAATTGACAATGATTCTAGCCCATTCATTGAGTGGGAGGACTGCAATGTGTTCAAGGACCTATTGTACGCATGGAAGGCGGGGTTGAGTTGCATTTGCCAATATCTGTATTAAAAGTAGTTATTGCATGCTGCATATCTTCTCCACTTTAGGAACTTTGGCAAGGCAGGAATGATACATTAAAAACTGGACAATCCTCAACGGAAGGAAGACGCTCCCTCACAGTCTGTTTCATTGACCCAACCTGAGCACTGCCTTGAGTTTGAGGAATAGTAAGTGCTACTTGTTGGGGCAGTCATACAGACATGATCAGCATGAAATGTCTACACATTGACGTGACATTAGCAATCATATCGGAGGAACAAACTCTTTCTTTGAATCTGTCAGCAAGACTGCTCAAACATAAGCACTCACTTGTGTTCAGAGAACAGTAAGTGCTTCTTGTTGGGGTAGTTCTGGTGACTTTTCATATGACGGTTGGTCAAATTTGATGATCTCAAATCATGATCTTCTTAAATAGAGGAGTTAACAGTGTTCCTGTTTTAAAAATTTTAGCCTTTTGGGGTCCATCCAGGATGACATTTTCAGCATCCATTTGCGGTCACATTAGGTTCTCACTCTATATTTGTCAGTATTACAACCCAAACAAACGTACTGCCTGGAATTTTCACTGCAGTAAGTGCTATTGTTGGGGTAGTGTTGCTGCAGCAACGTACGTCTTTAGGAAATGGCAGGAACACGACTCCCTGATTTTTGTGGCCCCTACATAAGCAATAGCAAAATGTTCAATGGAGTAGGCTACTTTTTGGTTCCACTTGCAATCCTGACATATTTGAAATATGTTGACCAATCACATTGTGATGACCTCAAATGGAAACACCATTGTTATTTTTCTTTTCATAAGTGCTTCCTTTTGAGGTTGTCTCGGCTGTGAGTTTTTTTCTGCAGATAGCTGCTCACACTGATAACGACCACATGAATAGACAATGATTCTAGCCCATTCATTGAGTGGGAGGACTGCAATGTGTTCAAGGACCTATTGTACGCATGGAAGGCGGGGTTGAGTTGCATTTGCCAATATCTGTATTAAAAGTAGTTATTGCATGCTGCATATCTTCTCCACTTTAGGAACTTTGGCAAGGCAGGAATGATACATTAAAAACTGGACAATCCTCAACGGAAGGAAGACGCTCCCTCACAGTCTGTTTCATTGACCCAACCTGAGCACTGCCTTGAGTTTCAGGAATAGTAAGTGCTACTTGTTGGGGCAGTCATACAGACATGATCAGCATGAAATGTCTACACATTGACGTGACATTAGCAATCATATCGGAGGAACAAACTCTTTCTTTGAATCTGTCAGCAAGATTGCTCAAACATAAGCACTCACTTGTGTTCAGAGAACAGTAAGTGCTTCTTGTTGGGGTAGTTCTGGTGACTTTTCATATGACGGTTGGTCAAATTTGATGATCTCAAATCATGATCTTCTCAAATAGATGAGTTAACAGTGTTCCTGTTTTAAAAATTTTAGCCTTTTGGGGTCCATCCAGGATGACATTTTCAGCATCCATTTGCGGTCACATTAGGTTCTCACTCTATATTTGTCAGTATTACAACCCAAACAAACGTACTGCTTGGAATTTTCACTGCAGTAAGTGCTATTGTTGGGGTGGTGTTGTTGCAGCAACGTACGTCTTTAGGAAATGGCAGGAACACGACTCCCAGATTTTTGTGGCCCCTACATAAGCAATAGCTAAATGTTCAATGGAGTAGGCTACTTTTTGGTTCCACTTGCAATCCTGACATATTTGAAATATGTTGACCAATCACATTGTGATGACCTCAAATGGAAACACCATTGTTATTTTTCTTTTCATAAGTGCTTCCTTTTGGGGTTGTCTCGGCTGTGAGTTTGTTTCTGCAGATAGCTGCTCACACTGATAACGACCACATGAATAGACAATGATTCTAGCCCATTCATTGAGTGGGAGGACTGCAATGTGTTCAAGGACCTATTGTACGCATGGAAGGCGGGGTTGAGTTGCATTTGCCAATATCTGTATTAAAAGTAGTTATTGCATGCTGCATATCTTCTCCACTTTTGGAACTTTGGCAAGGCAGGAATGATACATTAAAAACTGGACAATCCTCAACGGCAGGAAGACGCTCCCTCACAGTCTGTTTCATTGACCCAACCTGAGCACTGCCTTGAGTTTCAGGAATAGTAAGTGCTACTTGTTGGGGCAGTCATACAGACATGATCAGCATGAAATGTCTACACATTGACGTGACATTAGCAATCATATCGGAGGAACAAACTCTTTCTTTGAATCTGTCAGCAAGACTGCTCAAACATAAGCACTCACTTGTGTTCAGAGAACAGTAAGTGCTTCTTGTTGGGGTAGTTCTGGTGACTTTTCATATGACGGTTGGTCAAATTTGATGATCTCAAATCATGATCTTCTCAAATAGAGGAGTTAACAGTGTTCCTGTTTTAAAAATTTTAGCCTTTTGGGGTCCATCCAGGATGACATTTTCAGCATCCATTTGCGGTCACATTAGGTTCTCACTCTATATTTGTCAGTATTACAACCCAAACAAACGTACTGCCTGGAATTTTCACTGCAGTAAGTGCTATTGTTGGGGTAGTGTTGCTGCAGCAACGTACGTCTTTAGGAAATGGCAGGAACACGACTCCCAGATTTTTGTGGCCCCTACATAAGCAATAGCTAAATGTTCAATGGAGTAGGCTACTTTTTGGTTCCACTTGCAATCCTAACATATTTGAAATATGTTGACCAATCACATTGTGATGACCTCAAATGGAAACACCATTGTTATTTTTCTTTTCATAAGTGCTTCCTTTTGGGGTTGTCTCGGCTGTGAGTTTTTTTTCTGCAGATAGCTGCTCACACTGATAACGACCACATGAATTGACAATGATTCTAGCCCATTCATTGAGTGGGAGGACTGCAATGTGTTCAAGGACCTATTGTACGCATGGAAGGCGGGGTTGAGTTGCATTTGCCAATATCTGTATTAAAAGTAGTTATTGCATGCTGCATAACTTCTTCACTTTAGGAACTTTGGCAAGGCAGGAATGATACATTAAAAACTGGACAATCCTCAACGGAAGGAAGACGCTCCCTCCCAGTCTGTTTCATTGACCCAACCTGAGCACTGCCTTGAGTTTGAGGAATAGTAAGTGCTACTTGTTGGGGCAGTCATACAGACATGATCAACATGAAATGTCTACACATTGACATGACATTAGCAATCATATCGGAGGAACAAACTCTTTCTTTGAATCTGTCAGCAAGATTGCTCAAACATAAACACTCACTTGTGTTCAGAGAACAGTAAGTGCTTCTTGTTGGGGTAGTTATGTTGACTTTTCATATGACGGTTGGTCAAATTTGATGATCTCAAATCATGATCATCTCAATTAGAGGAGTTAACAGTTTTCCTGTTTTAAAAATTTTAGCTTTTTGGGGTCCATCCAGGATGACATTTTCAGCATCCATTTGCGGTCACATTAGGTTCTCACTCTATATTTGTCAGTATTACAACCCAAACAAACGTACTGCCTGGAATTTTCACTGCAGTAAGTGCTATTGTTGGGGTAGTGTTGCTGCAGCAACGTACGTCTTTAGGAAATGGCAGGAACACGACTCCCAGATTTTTGTGGCCCCTACATAAGCAATAGCAAAATGTTCAATGGAGTTGGCTACCTTTTGGTTCCTCTTGCAATCCTGACATATTTGAAATATGTTGACCAATCACATTGTGATGACCTCAATTGGAAACACCATTGTTATTTTTCTTTTCATAAGTGCTTCCTTTTGGGGTTGTCTCGGATGTGAGTTTTTTTCTGCAGACAGCTGATAACCATCACATGAATTGACAATGATTCTAGCCCATTCATTGAGTGGGAGGACTGCAATGTGTTCAAGGACCTATTGTACGCATGGAAGGCGGGGTTGAGTTGCATTTGCCAATATCTGTATTAAAAGTAGTTATTGCATGCTGCATATCTTCTCCACTTTAGGAACTTTGGCAAGGCAGGAATGATACATTAAAAACTGGACAATCCTCAACGGAAGGAAGACGCTCCCTCACAGTCTGTTTCATTGACCCAACCTGAGCACTGCCTTGAGTTTCAGGAATAGTAAGTGCTACTTGTTGGGGCAGTCATACAGACATGATCAGCATGAAATGTCTACACATTGACGTGACATTAGCAATCATATCGGAGGAACAAACTCTTTCTTTGAATCTGTCAGCAAGATTGCTCAAACATAAGCACTCACTTGTGTTCAGAGAACAGTAAGTGCTTCTTGTTGGGGTAGTTCTGGTGACTTTTCATATGACGGTTGGTCAAATTTGATGATCTCAAATCATGATCTTCTTAAATAGAGGAGTTAACAGTTTTCCTGTTTTAAAATTTTTAGCCTTTTGGGGTCCATCCAGGATGACATTTTCAGCATCCATTTGCGGTCACATTAGGTTCTCACTCTATATTTGTCAGTATTACAACCCAAACAAACGTACTGCCTGGAATTTTCACTGCAGTAAGTGCTATTGTTGGGGTAGTGTTGCTGCAGCAACGTACGTCTTTAGGAAATGGCAGGAACACGACTCCCAGATTTTTGTGGCCCCTACATAAGCAATAGCTAAATGTTCAATGGAGTAGGCTACTTTTTGGTTCCACTTGCAATCCTGACATATTTGAAATATGTTGACCAATCACATTGTGATGACCTCAAATGGAAACACCATTGTTATTTTTCTTTTCATAAGTGCTTCCTTTTGGGGTTGTCTCGGCTGTGAGTTTTTTTCTGCAGATAGCTGCTCACACTGATAACGACCACATGAATTGACAATGATTCTAGCCCATTCATTGAGTGGGAGGACTGCAATGTGTTCAAGGACCTATTGTACGCATGGAAGGCGGGGTTGAGTTGCATTTGCCAATATCTGTATTAAAAGTAGTTATTGCATGCTGCATATCTTCTCCACTTTAGGAACTTTGGCAAGGCAGGAATGATACATTAAAAACTGGACAATCCTCAACGGAAGGAAGACGCTCCCTCACAGTCTGTTTCATTGACCCAACCTGAGCACTGCCTTGAGTTTGAGGAATAGTAAGTGCTACTTGTTGGGGCAGTCATACAGACATGATCAGCATGAAATGTCTACACATTGACGTGACATTAGCAATCATATCGGAGGAACAAACTCTTTCTTTGAATCTGTCAGCAAGACTGCTCAAACAT
Source organism: Festucalex cinctus (assembly GCF_051991245.1). Taxonomy (NCBI): domain Eukaryota; kingdom Metazoa; phylum Chordata; class Actinopteri; order Syngnathiformes; family Syngnathidae; genus Festucalex; species Festucalex cinctus. Next base: position 22,238,482 of record NC_135427.1, read on the forward strand.
AAGCACTCACTTGTGTTCAGAGAACAGTAAGTGCTTCTTGTTGGGGTAGTTCTGGTGACTTTTCATATGACGGTTGGTCAAATTTGATGATCTCAAATCATGATCTTCTTAAATAGAGGAGTTAACAGTGTTCCTGTTTTAAAAATTTTAGCCTTTTGGGGTCCATCCAGGATGACATTTTCAGCATCCATTTGCGGTCACATTAGGTTCTCACTCTATATTTGTCAGTATTACAACCCAAACAAACGTACTGCCTGGAATTTTCACTGCAGTAAGTGCTATTGTTGGGGTAGTGTTGCTGCAGCAACGTACGTCTTTAGGAAATGGCAGGAACACGACTCCCTGATTTTTGTGGCCCCTACATAAGCAATAGCAAAATGTTCAATGGAGTAGGCTACTTTTTGGTTCCACTTGCAATCCTGACATATTTGAAATATGTTGACCAATCACATTGTGATGACCTCAAATGGAAACACCATTGTTATTTTTCTTTTCATAAGTGCTTCCTTTTGAGGTTGTCTCGGCTGTGAGTTTTTTTCTGCAGATAGCTGCTCACACTGATAACGACCACATGAATAGACAATGATTCTAGCCCATTCATTGAGTGGGAGGACTGCAATGTGTTCAAGGACCTATTGTACGCATGGAAGGCGGGGTTGAGTTGCATTTGCCAATATCTGTATTAAAAGTAGTTATTGCATGCTGCATATCTTCTCCACTTTAGGAACTTTGGCAAGGCAGGAATGATACATTAAAAACTGGACAATCCTCAACGGAAGGAAGACGCTCCCTCACAGTCTGTTTCATTGACCCAACCTGAGCACTGCCTTGAGTTTCAGGAATAGTAAGTGCTACTTGTTGGGGCAGTCATACAGACATGATCAGCATGAAATGTCTACACATTGACGTGACATTAGCAATCATATCGGAGGAACAAACTCTTTCTTTGAATCTGTCAGCAAGATTGCTCAAACATAAGCACTCACTTGTGTTCAGAGAACAGTAAGTGCTTCTTGTTGGGGTAGTTCTGGTGACTTTTCATATGACGGTTGGTCAAATTTGATGATCTCAAATCATGATCTTCTCAAATAGATGAGTTAACAGTGTTCCTGTTTTAAAAATTTTAGCCTTTTGGGGTCCATCCAGGATGACATTTTCAGCATCCATTTGCGGTCACATTAGGTTCTCACTCTATATTTGTCAGTATTACAACCCAAACAAACGTACTGCTTGGAATTTTCACTGCAGTAAGTGCTATTGTTGGGGTGGTGTTGTTGCAGCAACGTACGTCTTTAGGAAATGGCAGGAACACGACTCCCAGATTTTTGTGGCCCCTACATAAGCAATAGCTAAATGTTCAATGGAGTAGGCTACTTTTTGGTTCCACTTGCAATCCTGACATATTTGAAATATGTTGACCAATCACATTGTGATGACCTCAAATGGAAACACCATTGTTATTTTTCTTTTCATAAGTGCTTCCTTTTGGGGTTGTCTCGGCTGTGAGTTTGTTTCTGCAGATAGCTGCTCACACTGATAACGACCACATGAATAGACAATGATTCTAGCCCATTCATTGAGTGGGAGGACTGCAATGTGTTCAAGGACCTATTGTACGCATGGAAGGCGGGGTTGAGTTGCATTTGCCAATATCTGTATTAAAAGTAGTTATTGCATGCTGCATATCTTCTCCACTTTAGGAACTTTGGCAAGGCAGGAATGATACATTAAAAACTGGACAATCCTCAACGGCAGGAAGACGCTCCCTCACAGTCTGTTTCATTGACCCAACCTGAGCACTGCCTTGAGTTTCAGGAATAGTAAGTGCTACTTGTTGGGGCAGTCATACAGACATGATCAGCATGAAATGTCTACACATTGACGTGACATTAGCAATCATATCGGAGGAACAAACTCTTTCTTTGAATCTGTCAGCAAGACTGCTCAAACATAAGCACTCACTTGTGTTCAGAGAACAGTAAGTGCTTCTTGTTGGGGTAGTTCTGGTGACTTTTCATATGACGGTTGGTCAAATTTGATGATCTCAAATCATGATCTTCTCAAATAGAGGAGTTAACAGTGTTCCTGTTTTAAAAATTTTAGCCTTTTGGGGTCCATCCAGGATGACATTTTCAGCATCCATTTGCGGTCACATTAGGTTCTCACTCTATATTTGTCAGTATTACAACCCAAACAAACGTACTGCCTGGAATTTTCACTGCAGTAAGTGCTATTGTTGGGGTAGTGTTGCTGCAGCAACGTACGTCTTTAGGAAATGGCAGGAACACGACTCCCAGATTTTTGTGGCCCCTACATAAGCAATAGCTAAATGTTCAATGGAGTAGGCTACTTTTTGGTTCCACTTGCAATCCTAACATATTTGAAATATGTTGACCAATCACATTGTGATGACCTCAAATGGAAACACCATTGTTATTTTTCTTTTCATAAGTGCTTCCTTTTGGGGTTGTCTCGGCTGTGAGTTTTTTTTCTGCAGATAGCTGCTCACACTGATAACGACCACATGAATTGACAATGATTCTAGCCCATTCATTGAGTGGGAGGACTGCAATGTGTTCAAGGACCTATTGTACGCATGGAAGGCGGGGTTGAGTTGCATTTGCCAATATCTGTATTAAAAGTAGTTATTGCATGCTGCATAACTTCTTCACTTTAGGAACTTTGGCAAGGCAGGAATGATACATTAAAAACTGGACAATCCTCAACGGAAGGAAGACGCTCCCTCCCAGTCTGTTTCATTGACCCAACCTGAGCACTGCCTTGAGTTTGAGGAATAGTAAGTGCTACTTGTTGGGGCAGTCATACAGACATGATCAACATGAAATGTCTACACATTGACATGACATTAGCAATCATATCGGAGGAACAAACTCTTTCTTTGAATCTGTCAGCAAGATTGCTCAAACATAAGCACTCACTTGTGTTCAGAGAACAGTAAGTGCTTCTTGTTGGGGTAGTTCTGTTGACTTTTCATATGACGGTTGGTCAAATTTGATGATCTCAAATCATGATCATCTCAATTAGAGGAGTTAACAGTTTTCCTGTTTTAAAAATTTTAGCTTTTTGGGGTCCATCCAGGATGACATTTTCAGCATCCATTTGCGGTCACATTAGGTTCTCACTCTATATTTGTCAGTATTACAACCCAAACAAACGTACTGCCTGGAATTTTCACTGCAGTAAGTGCTATTGTTGGGGTAGTGTTGCTGCAGCAACGTACGTCTTTAGGAAATGGCAGGAACACGACTCCCAGATTTTTGTGGCCCCTACATAAGCAATAGCAAAATGTTCAATGGAGTTGGCTACCTTTTGGTTCCTCTTGCAATCCTGACATATTTGAAATATGTTGACCAATCACATTGTGATGACCTCAATTGGAAACACCATTGTTATTTTTCTTTTCATAAGTGCTTCCTTTTGGGGTTGTCTCGGATGTGAGTTTTTTTCTGCAGACAGCTGATAACCATCACATGAATTGACAATGATTCTAGCCCATTCATTGAGTGGGAGGACTGCAATGTGTTCAAGGACCTATTGTACGCATGGAAGGCGGGGTTGAGTTGCATTTGCCAATATCTGTATTAAAAGTAGTTATTGCATGCTGCATATCTTCTCCACTTTAGGAACTTTGGCAAGGCAGGAATGATACATTAAAAACTGGACAATCCTCAACGGAAGGAAGACGCTCCCTCACAGTCTGTTTCATTGACCCAACCTGAGCACTGCCTTGAGTTTCAGGAATAGTAAGTGCTACTTGTTGGGGCAGTCATACAGACATGATCAGCATGAAATGTCTACACATTGACGTGACATTAGCAATCATATCGGAGGAACAAACTCTTTCTTTGAATCTGTCAGCAAGATTGCTCAAACATAAGCACTCACTTGTGTTCAGAGAACAGTAAGTGCTTCTTGTTGGGGTAGTTCTGGTGACTTTTCATATGACGGTTGGTCAAATTTGATGATCTCAAATCATGATCTTCTTAAATAGAGGAGTTAACAGTTTTCCTGTTTTAAAATTTTTAGCCTTTTGGGGTCCATCCAGGATGACATTTTCAGCATCCATTTGCGGTCACATTAGGTTCTCACTCTATATTTGTCAGTATTACAACCCAAACAAACGTACTGCCTGGAATTTTCACTGCAGTAAGTGCTATTGTTGGGGTAGTGTTGCTGCAGCAACGTACGTCTTTAGGAAATGGCAGGAACACGACTCCCAGATTTTTGTGGCCCCTACATAAGCAATAGCTAAATGTTCAATGGAGTAGGCTACTTTTTGGTTCCACTTGCAATCCTGACATATTTGAAATATGTTGACCAATCACATTGTGATGACCTCAAATGGAAACACCATTGTTATTTTTCTTTTCATAAGTGCTTCCTTTTGGGGTTGTCTCGGCTGTGAGTTTTTTTCTGCAGATAGCTGCTCACACTGATAACGACCACATGAATTGACAATGATTCTAGCCCATTCATTGAGTGGGAGGACTGCAATGTGTTCAAGGACCTATTGTACGCATGGAAGGCGGGGTTGAGTTGCATTTGCCAATATCTGTATTAAAAGTAGTTATTGCATGCTGCATATCTTCTCCACTTTAGGAACTTTGGCAAGGCAGGAATGATACATTAAAAACTGGACAATCCTCAATGGAAGGAAGACGCTCCCTCACAGTCTGTTTCATTGACCCAACCTGAGCACTGCCTTGAGTTTGAGGAATAGTAAGTGCTACTTGTTGGGGCAGTCATACAGACATGATCAGCATGAAATGTCTACACATTGACGTGACATTAGCAATCATATCGGAGGAACAAACTCTTTCTTTGAATCTGTCAGCAAGACTGCTCAAACATAAGCACTCACTTGTGTTCAGAGAACAGTAAGTGCTTCTTGTTGGGGTAGTTCTGGTGACTTTTCATATGACGGTTGGTCAAATTTGATGATCTCAAATCATGATCTTCTTAAATAGAGGAGTTAACAGTGTTCCTGTTTTAAAAATTTTAGCCTTTTGGGGTCCATCCAGGATGACATTTTCAGCATCCATTTGCGGTCACATTAGGTTCTCACTCTATATTTGTCAGTATTACAACCCAAACAAACGTACTGCCTGGAATTTTCACTGCAGTAAGTGCTATTGTTGGGGTAGTGTTGCTGCAGCAACGTACGTCTTTAGGAAATGGCAGGAACACGACTCCCTGATTTTTGTGGCCCCTACATAAGCAATAGCAAAATGTTCAATGGAGTAGGCTACTTTTTGGTTCCACTTGCAATCCTGACATATTTGAAATATGTTGACCAATCACATTGTGATGACCTCAAATGGAAACACCATTGTTATTTTTCTTTTCATAAGTGCTTCCTTTTGAGGTTGTCTCGGCTGTGAGTTTTTTTCTGCAGATAGCTGCTCACACTGATAACGACCACATGAATAGACAATGATTCTAGCCCATTCATTGAGTGGGAGGACTGCAATGTGTTCAAGGACCTATTGTACGCATGGAAGGCGGGGTTGAGTTGCATTTGCCAATATCTGTATTAAAAGTAGTTATTGCATGCTGCATATCTTCTCCACTTTAGGAACTTTGGCAAGGCAGGAATGATACATTAAAAACTGGACAATCCTCAACGGAAGGAAGACGCTCCCTCACAGTCTGTTTCATTGACCCAACCTGAGCACTGCCTTGAGTTTCAGGAATAGTAAGTGCTACTTGTTGGGGCAGTCATACAGACATGATCAGCATGAAATGTCTACACATTGACGTGACATTAGCAATCATATCGGAGGAACAAACTCTTTCTTTGAATCTGTCAGCAAGATTGCTCAAACATAAGCACTCACTTGTGTTCAGAGAACAGTAAGTGCTTCTTGTTGGGGTAGTTCTGGTGACTTTTCATATGACGGTTGGTCAAATTTGATGATCTCAAATCATGATCTTCTCAAATAGATGAGTTAACAGTGTTCCTGTTTTAAAAATTTTAGCCTTTTGGGGTCCATCCAGGATGACATTTTCAGCATCCATTTGCGGTCACATTAGGTTCTCACTCTATATTTGTCAGTATTACAACCCAAACAAACGTACTGCTTGGAATTTTCACTGCAGTAAGTGCTATTGTTGGGGTGGTGTTGTTGCAGCAACGTACGTCTTTAGGAAATGGCAGGAACACGACTCCCAGATTTTTGTGGCCCCTACATAAGCAATAGCTAAATGTTCAATGGAGTAGGCTACTTTTTGGTTCCACTTGCAATCCTGACATATTTGAAATATGTTGACCAATCACATTGTGATGACCTCAAATGGAAACACCATTGTTATTTTTCTTTTCATAAGTGCTTCCTTTTGGGGTTGTCTCGGCTGTGAGTTTGTTTCTGCAGATAGCTGCTCACACTGATAACGACCACATGAATAGACAATGATTCTAGCCCATTCATTGAGTGGGAGGACTGCAATGTGTTCAAGGACCTATTGTACGCATGGAAGGCGGGGTTGAGTTGCATTTGCCAATATCTGTATTAAAAGTAGTTATTGCATGCTGCATATCTTCTCCACTTTAGGAACTTTGGCAAGGCAGGAATGATACATTAAAAACTGGACAATCCTCAACGGCAGGAAGACGCTCCCTCACAGTCTGTTTCATTGACCCAACCTGAGCACTGCCTTGAGTTTCAGGAATAGTAAGTGCTACTTGTTGGGGCAGTCATACAGACATGATCAGCATGAAATGTCTACACATTGACGTGACATTAGCAATCATATCGGAGGAACAAACTCTTTCTTTGAATCTGTCAGCAAGACTGCTCAAACATAAGCACTCACTTGTGTTCAGAGAACAGTAAGTGCTTCTTGTTGGGGTAGTTCTGGTGACTTTTCATATGACGGTTGGTCAAATTTGATGATCTCAAATCATGATCTTCTCAAATAGAGGAGTTAACAGTGTTCCTGTTTTAAAAATTTTAGCCTTTTGGGGTCCATCCAGGATGACATTTTCAGCATCCATTTGCGGTCACATTAGGTTCTCACTCTATATTTGTCAGTATTACAACCCAAACAAACGTACTGCCTGGAATTTTCACTGCAGTAAGTGCTATTGTTGGGGTAGTGTTGCTGCAGCAACGTACGTCTTTAGGAAATGGCAGGAACACGACTCCCAGATTTTTGTGGCCCCTACATAAGCAATAGCTAAATGTTCAATGGAGTAGGCTACTTTTTGGTTCCACTTGCAATCCTAACATATTTGAAATATGTTGACCAATCACATTGTGATGACCTCAAATGGAAACACCATTGTTATTTTTCTTTTCATAAGTGCTTCCTTTTGGGGTTGTCTCGGCTGTGAGTTTTTTTTCTGCAGATAGCTGCTCACACTGATAACGACCACATGAATTGACAATGATTCTAGCCCATTCATTGAGTGGGAGGACTGCAATGTGTTCAAGGACCTATTGTACGCATGGAAGGCGGGGTTGAGTTGCATTTGCCAATATCTGTATTAAAAGTAGTTATTGCATGCTGCATAACTTCTTCACTTTAGGAACTTTGGCAAGGCAGGAATGATACATTAAAAACTGGACAATCCTCAACGGAAGGAAGACGCTCCCTCCCAGTCTGTTTCATTGACCCAACCTGAGCACTGCCTTGAGTTTGAGGAATAGTAAGTGCTACTTGTTGGGGCAGTCATACAGACATGATCAACATGAAATGTCTACACATTGACATGACATTAGCAATCATATCGGAGGAACAAACTCTTTCTTTGAATCTGTCAGCAAGATTGCTCAAACATAAGCACTCACTTGTGTTCAGAGAACAGTAAGTGCTTCTTGTTGGGGTAGTTCTGTTGACTTTTCATATGACGGTTGGTCAAATTTGATGATCTCAAATCATGATCATCTCAATTAGAGGAGTTAACAGTTTTCCTGTTTTAAAAATTTTAGCTTTTTGGGGTCCATCCAGGATGACATTTTCAGCATCCATTTGCGGTCACATTAGGTTCTCACTCTATATTTGTCAGTATTACAACCCAAACAAACGTACTGCCTGGAATTTTCACTGCAGTAAGTGCTATTGTTGGGGTAGTGTTGCTGCAGCAACGTACGTCTTTAGGAAATGGCAGGAACACGACTCCCAGATTTTTGTGGCCCCTACATAAGCAATAGCAAAATGTTCAATGGAGTTGGCTACCTTTTGGTTCCTCTTGCAATCCTGACATATTTGAAATATGTTGACCAATCACATTGTGATGACCTCAATTGGAAACACCATTGTTATTTTTCTTTTCATAAGTGCTTCCTTTTGGGGTTGTCTCGGATGTGAGTTTTTTTCTGCAGACAGCTGATAACCATCACATGAATTGACAATGATTCTAGCCCATTCATTGAGTGGGAGGACTGCAATGTGTTCAAGGACCTATTGTACGCATGGAAGGCGGGGTTGAGTTGCATTTGCCAATATCTGTATTAAAAGTAGTTATTGCATGCTGCATATCTTCTCCACTTTAGGAACTTTGGCAAGGCAGGAATGATACATTAAAAACTGGACAATCCTCAACGGAAGGAAGACGCTCCCTCACAGTCTGTTTCATTGACCCAACCTGAGCACTGCCTTGAGTTTCAGGAATAGTAAGTGCTACTTGTTGGGGCAGTCATACAGACATGATCAGCATGAAATGTCTACACATTGACGTGACATTAACAATCATATCGGAGGAACAAACTCTTTCTTTGAATCTGTCAGCAAGATTGCTCAAACATAAGCACTCACTTGTGTTCAGAGAACAGTAAGTGCTTCTTGTTGGGGTAGTTCTGGTGACTTTTCATATGACGGTTGGTCAAATTTGATGATCTCAAATCATGATCTTCTTAAATAGAGGAGTTAACAGTTTTCCTGTTTTAAAATTTTTAGCCTTTTGGGGTCCATCCAGGATGACATTTTCAGCATCCATTTGCGGTCACATTAGGTTCTCACTCTATATTTGTCAGTATTACAACCCAAACAAACGTACTGCCTGGAATTTTCACTGCAGTAAGTGCTATTGTTGGGGTAGTGTTGCTGCAGCAACGTACGTCTTTAGGAAATGGCAGGAACACGACTCCCAGATTTTTGTGGCCCCTACATAAGCAATAGCTAAATGTTCAATGGAGTAGGCTACTTTTTGGTTCCACTTGCAATCCTGACATATTTGAAATATGTTGACCAATCACATTGTGATGACCTCAAATGGAAACACCATTGTTATTTTTCTTTTCATAAGTGCTTCCTTTTGGGGTTGTCTCGGCTGTGAGTTTTTTTCTGCAGATAGCTGCTCACACTGATAACGACCACATGAATTGACAATGATTCTAGCCCATTCATTGAGTGGGAGGACTGCAATGTGTTCAAGGACCTATTGTACGCATGGAAGGCGGGGTTGAGTTGCATTTGCCAATATCTGTATTAAAAGTAGTTATTGCATGCTGCATATCTTCTCCACTTTAGGAACTTTGGCAAGGCAGGAATGATACATTAAAAACTGGACAATCCTCAATGGAAGGAAGACGCTCCCTCACAGTCTGTTTCATTGACCCAACCTGAGCACTGCCTTGAGTTTGAGGAATAGTAAGTGCTACTTGTTGGGGCAGTCATACAGACATGATCAGCATGAAATGTCTACACATTGACGTGACATTAGCAATCATATCGGAGGAACAAACTCTTTCTTTGAATCTGTCAGCAAGACTGCTCAAACATAAGCACTCACTTGTGTTCAGAGAACAGTAAGTGCTTCTTGTTGGGGTAGTTCTGGTGACTTTTCATATGACGGTTGGTCAAATTTGATGATCTCAAATCATGATCTTCTTAAATAGAGGAGTTAACAGTGTTCCTGTTTTAAAAATTTTAGCCTTTTGGGGTCCATCCAGGATGACATTTTCAGCATCCATTTGCGGTCACATTAGGTTCTCACTCTATATTTGTCAGTATTACAACCCAAACAAACGTACTGCCTGGAATTTTCACTGCAGTAAGTGCTATTGTTGGGGTAGTGTTGCTGCAGCAACGTACGTCTTTAGGAAATGGCAGGAACACGACTCCCTGATTTTTGTGGCCCCTACATAAGCAATAGCAAAATGTTCAATGGAGTAGGCTACTTTTTGGTTCCACTTGCAATCCTGACATATTTGAAATATGTTGACCAATCACATTGTGATGACCTCAAATGGAAACACCATTGTTATTTTTCTTTTCATAAGTGCTTCCTTTTGAGGTTGTCTCGGCTGTGAGTTTTTTTCTGCAGATAGCTGCTCACACTGATAACGACCACATGAATAGACAATGATTCTAGCCCATTCATTGAGTGGGAGGACTGCAATGTGTTCAAGGACCTATTGTACGCATGGAAGGCGGGGTTGAGTTGCATTTGCCAATATCTGTATTAAAAGTAGTTATTGCATGCTGCATATCTTCTCCACTTTAGGAACTTTGGCAAGGCAGGAATGATACATTAAAAACTGGACAATCCTCAACGGAAGGAAGACGCTCCCTCACAGTCTGTTTCATTGACCCAACCTGAGCACTGCCTTGAGTTTCAGGAATAGTAAGTGCTACTTGTTGGGGCAGTCATACAGACATGATCAGCATGAAATGTCTACACATTGACGTGACATTAGCAATCATATCGGAGGAACAAACTCTTTCTTTGAATCTGTCAGCAAGATTGCTCAAACATAAGCACTCACTTGTGTTCAGAGAACAGTAAGTGCTTCTTGTTGGGGTAGTTCTGGTGACTTTTCATATGACGGTTGGTCAAATTTGATGATCTCAAATCATGATCTTCTCAAATAGATGAGTTAACAGTGTTCCTGTTTTAAAAATTTTAGCCTTTTGGGGTCCATCCAGGATGACATTTTCAGCATCCATTTGCGGTCACATTAGGTTCTCACTCTATATTTGTCAGTATTACAACCCAAACAAACGTACTGCTTGGAATTTTCACTGCAGTAAGTGCTATTGTTGGGGTGGTGTTGTTGCAGCAACGTACGTCTTTAGGAAATGGCAGGAACACGACTCCCAGATTTTTGTGGCCCCTACATAAGCAATAGCTAAATGTTCAATGGAGTAGGCTACTTTTTGGTTCCACTTGCAATCCTGACATATTTGAAATATGTTGACCAATCACATTGTGATGACCTCAAATGGAAACACCATTGTTATTTTTCTTTTCATAAGTGCTTCCTTTTGGGGTTGTCTCGGCTGTGAGTTTGTTTCTGCAGATAGCTGCTCACACTGATAACGACCACATGAATAGACAATGATTCTAGCCCATTCATTGAGTGGGAGGACTGCAATGTGTTCAAGGACCTATTGTACGCATGGAAGGCGGGGTTGAGTTGCATTTGCCAATATCTGTATTAAAAGTAGTTATTGCATGCTGCATATCTTCTCCACTTTAGGAACTTTGGCAAGGCAGGAATGATACATTAAAAACTGGACAATCCTCAACGGCAGGAAGACGCTCCCTCACAGTCTGTTTCATTGACCCAACCTGAGCACTGCCTTGAGTTTCAGGAATAGTAAGTGCTACTTGTTGGGGCAGTCATACAGACATGATCAGCATGAAATGTCTACACATTGACGTGACATTAGCAATCATATCGGAGGAACAAACTCTTTCTTTGAATCTGTCAGCAAGACTGCTCAAACATAAGCACTCACTTGTGTTCAGAGAACAGTAAGTGCTTCTTGTTGGGGTAGTTCTGGTGACTTTTCATATGACGGTTGGTCAAATTTGATGATCTCAAATCATGATCTTCTCAAATAGAGGAGTTAACAGTGTTCCTGTTTTAAAAATTTTAGCCTTTTGGGGTCCATCCAGGATGACATTTTCAGCATCCATTTGCGGTCACATTAGGTTCTCACTCTATATTTGTCAGTATTACAACCCAAACAAACGTACTGCCTGGAATTTTCACTGCAGTAAGTGCTATTGTTGGGGTAGTGTTGCTGCAGCAACGTACGTCTTTAGGAAATGGCAGGAACACGACTCCCAGATTTTTGTGGCCCCTACATAAGCAATAGCTAAATGTTCAATGGAGTAGGCTACTTTTTGGTTCCACTTGCAATCCTAACATATTTGAAATATGTTGACCAATCACATTGTGATGACCTCAAATGGAAACACCATTGTTATTTTTCTTTTCATAAGTGCTTCCTTTTGGGGTTGTCTCGGCTGTGAGTTTTTTTTCTGCAGATAGCTGCTCACACTGATAACGACCACATGAATTGACAATGATTCTAGCCCATTCATTGAGTGGGAGGACTGCAATGTGTTCAAGGACCTATTGTACGCATGGAAGGCGGGGTTGAGTTGCATTTGCCAATATCTGTATTAAAAGTAGTTATTGCATGCTGCATAACTTCTTCACTTTAGGAACTTTGGCAAGGCAGGAATGATACATTAAAAACTGGACAATCCTCAACGGAAGGAAGACGCTCCCTCCCAGTCTGTTTCATTGACCCAACCTGAGCACTGCCTTGAGTTTGAGGAATAGTAAGTGCTACTTGTTGGGGCAGTCATACAGACATGATCAACATGAAATGTCTACACATTGACATGACATTAGCAATCATATCGGAGGAACAAACTCTTTCTTTGAATCTGTCAGCAAGATTGCTCAAACATAAGCACTCACTTGTGTTCAGAGAACAGTAAGTGCTTCTTGTTGGGGTAGTTCTGGTGACTTTTCATATGACGGTTGGTCAAATTTGATGATCTCAAATCATGATCTTCTTAAATAGAGGAGTTAACAGTTTTCCTGTTTTAAAATTTTTAGCCTTTTGGGGTCCATCCAGGATGACATTTTCAGCATCCATTTGCGGTCACATTAGGTTCTCACTCTATATTTGTCAGTATTACAACCCAAACAAACGTACTGCCTGGAATTTTCACTGCAGTAAGTGCTATTGTTGGGGTAGTGTTGCTGCAGCAACGTACGTCTTTAGGAAATGGCAGGAACACGACTCCCAGATTTTTGTGGCCCCTACATAAGCAATAGCTAAATGTTCAATGGAGTAGGCTACTTTTTGGTTCCACTTGCAATCCTGACATATTTGAAATATGTTGACCAATCACATTGTGATGACCTCAAATGGAAACACTATTGTTATTTTTCTTTTCATAAGTGCTTCCTTTTGGGGTTGTCTCGGATGTGAGTTTTTTTCTGCAGACAGCTGATAACCATCACATGAATTGACAATGATTCTAGCCCATTCATTGAGTGGGAGGACTGCAATGTGTTCAAGGACCTATTGTACGTATGGAAGGCGGGGTTGAGTTGCATTTGCCAATATCTGTATTAAAAGTAGTTATTGCATGCTGCATAACTTCTTCACTTTAGGAACTTTGGCAAGGCAGGAATGATACATTAAAAACTGGACAATCCTCAACGGAAGGAAGACGCTCCCTCCCAGTCTGTTTCATTGACCCAACCTGAGCACTGCCTTGAGTTTGAGGAATAGTAAGTGCTACTTGTTGGGGCAGTCATACAGACATGATCAGCATGAAATGTCTACACATTGACGTGACATTAGCAATCATATCGGAGGAACAAACTCTTTCTTTGAATCTGTCAGCAAGATTGCTCAAACATAAGCACTCACTTGTGTTCAGAGAACAGTAAGTGCTTCTTGTTGGGGTAGTTCTGGTGACTTTTCATATGACGGTTGGTCAAATTTGATGATCTCAAATCATGATCTTCTTAAATAGAGGAGTTAACAGTGTTCCTGTTTTAAAAATTTTAGCCTTTTGGGGTCCATCCAGGATGACATTTTCAGCATCCATTTGCGGTCACATTAGGTTCTCACTCTATATTTGTCAGTATTACAACCCAAACAAACGTACTGCCTGGAATTTTCACTGCAGTAAGTGCTATTGTTGGGGTAGTGTTGCTGCAGCAACGTACGTCTTTAGGAAATGGCAGGAACACGACTCCCTGATTTTTGTGGCCCCTACATAAGCAATAGCAAAATGTTCAATGGAGTAGGCTACTTTTTGGTTCCACTTGCAATCCTGACATATTTGAAATATGTTGACCAATCACATTGTGATGACCTCAAATGGAAACACCATTGTTATTTTTCTTTTCATAAGTGCTTCCTTTTGAGGTTGTCTCGGCTGTGAGTTTTTTTCTGCAGATAGCTGCTCACACTGATAACGACCACATGAATAGACAATGATTCTAGCCCATTCATTGAGTGGGAGGACTGCAATGTGTTCAAGGACCTATTGTACGCATGGAAGGCGGGGTTGAGTTGCATTTGCCAATATCTGTATTAAAAGTAGTTATTGCATGCTGCATATCTTCTCCACTTTAGGAACTTTGGCAAGGCAGGAATGATACATTAAAAACTGGACAATCCTCAACGGAAGGAAGACGCTCCCTCACAGTCTGTTTCATTGACCCAACCTGAGCACTGCCTTGAGTTTCAGGAATAGTAAGTGCTACTTGTTGGGGCAGTCATACAGACATGATCAGCATGAAATGTCTACACATTGACGTGACATTAGCAATCATATCGGAGGAACAAACTCTTTCTTTGAATCTGTCAGCAAGATTGCTCAAACATAAGCACTCACTTGTGTTCAGAGAACAGTAAGTGCTTCTTGTTGGGGTAGTTCTGGTGACTTTTCATATGACGGTTGGTCAAATTTGATGATCTCAAATCATGATCTTCTCAAATAGATGAGTTAACAGTGTTCCTGTTTTAAAAATTTTAGCCTTTTGGGGTCCATCCAGGATGACATTTTCAGCATCCATTTGCGGTCACATTAGGTTCTCACTCTATATTTGTCAGTATTACAACCCAAACAAACGTACTGCTTGGAATTTTCACTGCAGTAAGTGCTATTGTTGGGGTGGTGTTGTTGCAGCAACGTACGTCTTTAGGAAATGGCAGGAACACGACTCCCAGATTTTTGTGGCCCCTACATAAGCAATAGCTAAATGTTCAATGGAGTAGGCTACTTTTTGGTTCCACTTGCAATCCTGACATATTTGAAATATGTTGACCAATCACATTGTGATGACCTCAAATGGAAACACCATTGTTATTTTTCTTTTCATAAGTGCTTCCTTTTGGGGTTGTCTCGGCTGTGAGTTTGTTTCTGCAGATAGCTGCTCACACTGATAACGACCACATGAATAGACAATGATTCTAGCCCATTCATTGAGTGGGAGGACTGCAATGTGTTCAAGGACCTATTGTACGCATGGAAGGCGGGGTTGAGTTGCATTTGCCAATATCTGTATTAAAAGTAGTTATTGCATGCTGCATATCTTCTCCACTTTAGGAACTTTGGCAAGGCAGGAATGATACATTAAAAACTGGACAATCCTCAACGGCAGGAAGACGCTCCCTCACAGTCTGTTTCATTGACCCAACCTGAGCACTGCCTTGAGTTTCAGGAATAGTAAGTGCTACTTGTTGGGGCAGTCATACAGACATGATCAGCATGAAATGTCTACACATTGACGTGACATTAGCAATCATATCGGAGGAACAAACTCTTTCTTTGAATCTGTCAGCAAGACTGCTCAAACATAAGCACTCACTTGTGTTCAGAGAACAGTAAGTGCTTCTTGTTGGGGTAGTTCTGGTGACTTTTCATATGACGGTTGGTCAAATTTGATGATCTCAAATCATGATCTTCTCAAATAGAGGAGTTAACAGTGTTCCTGTTTTAAAAATTTTAGCCTTTTGGGGTCCATCCAGGATGACATTTTCAGCATCCATTTGCGGTCACATTAGGTTCTCACTCTATATTTGTCAGTATTACAACCCAAACAAACGTACTGCCTGGAATTTTCACTGCAGTAAGTGCTATTGTTGGGGTAGTGTTGCTGCAGCAACGTACGTCTTTAGGAAATGGCAGGAACACGACTCCCAGATTTTTGTGGCCCCTACATAAGCAATAGCTAAATGTTCAATGGAGTAGGCTACTTTTTGGTTCCACTTGCAATCCTAACATATTTGAAATATGTTGACCAATCACATTGTGATGACCTCAAATGGAAACACCATTGTTATTTTTCTTTTCATAAGTGCTTCCTTTTGGGGTTGTCTCGGCTGTGAGTTTTTTTTCTGCAGATAGCTGCTCACACTGATAACGACCACATGAATTGACAATGATTCTAGCCCATTCATTGAGTGGGAGGACTGCAATGTGTTCAAGGACCTATTGTACGCATGGAAGGCGGGGTTGAGTTGCATTTGCCAATATCTGTATTAAAAGTAGTTATTGCATGCTGCATAACTTCTTCACTTTAGGAACTTTGGCAAGGCAGGAATGATACATTAAAAACTGGACAATCCTCAACGGAAGGAAGACGCTCCCTCCCAGTCTGTTTCATTGACCCAACCTGAGCACTGCCTTGAGTTTGAGGAATAGTAAGTGCTACTTGTTGGGGCAGTCATACAGACATGATCAACATGAAATGTCTACACATTGACATGACATTAGCAATCATATCGGAGGAACAAACTCTTTCTTTGAATCTGTCAGCAAGATTGCTCAAACATAAGCACTCACTTGTGTTCAGAGAACAGTAAGTGCTTCTTGTTGGGGTAGTTCTGGTGACTTTTCATATGACGGTTGGTCAAATTTGATGATCTCAAATCATGATCTTCTTAAATAGAGGAGTTAACAGTTTTCCTGTTTTAAAATTTTTAGCCTTTTGGGGTCCATCCAGGATGACATTTTCAGCATCCATTTGCGGTCACATTAGGTTCTCACTCTATATTTGTCAGTATTACAACCCAAACAAACGTACTGCCTGGAATTTTCACTGCAGTAAGTGCTATTGTTGGGGTAGTGTTGCTGCAGCAACGTACGTCTTTAGGAAATGGCAGGAACACGACTCCCAGATTTTTGTGGCCCCTACATAAGCAATAGCTAAATGTTCAATGGAGTAGGCTACTTTTTGGTTCCACTTGCAATCCTGACATATTTGAAATATGTTGACCAATCACATTGTGATGACCTCAAATGGAAACACTATTGTTATTTTTCTTTTCATAAGTGCTTCCTTTTGGGGTTGTCTCGGATGTGAGTTTTTTTCTGCAGACAGCTGATAACCATCACATGAATTGACAATGATTCTAGCCCATTCATTGAGTGGGAGGACTGCAATGTGTTCAAGGACCTATTGTACGTATGGAAGGCGGGGTTGAGTTGCATTTGCCAATATCTGTATTAAAAGTAGTTATTGCATGCTGCATAACTTCTTCACTTTAGGAACTTTGGCAAGGCAGGAATGATACATTAAAAACTGGACAATCCTCAACGGAAGGAAGACGCTCCCT
Source organism: Festucalex cinctus (assembly GCF_051991245.1). NCBI lineage: Eukaryota > Metazoa > Chordata > Actinopteri > Syngnathiformes > Syngnathidae > Festucalex > Festucalex cinctus. The sequence continues at coordinate 22,255,834 of NC_135427.1, forward strand.
CCCAGTCTGTTTCATTGACCCAACCTGAGCACTGCCTTGAGTTTGAGGAATAGTAAGTGCTACTTGTTGGGGCAGTCATACAGACATGATCAGCATGAAATGTCTACACATTGACGTGACATTAGCAATCATATCGGAGGAACAAACTCTTTCTTTGAATCTGTCAGCAAGATTGCTCAAACATAAGCACTCACTTGTGTTCAGAGAACAGTAAGTGCTTCTTGTTGGGGTAGTTCTGGTGACTTTTCATATGACGGTTGGTCAAATTTGATGATCTCAAATCATGATCTTCTTAAATAGAGGAGTTAACAGTTTTCCTGTTTTAAAAATTTTAGCCTTTTGGGGTCCATCCAGGATGACATTTTCAGCATCCATTTGCGGTCACATTAGGTTCTCACTCTATATTTGTCAGTATTACAACCCAAACAAACGTACTGCCTGGAATTTTCACTGCAGTAAGTGCTATTGTTGGGGTAGTGTTGCTGCAGCAACGTACGTCTTTAGGAAATGGCAGGAACACGACTCCCAGATTTTTGTGGCCCCTACATAAGCAATAGCTAAATGTTCAATGGAGTAGGCTACTTTTTGGTTCCACTTGCAATCCTGACATATTTGAAATATGTTGACCAATCACATTGTGATGACCTCAAATGGAAACACTATTGTTATTTTTCTTTTCATAAGTGCTTCCTTTTGGGGTTGTCTCGGCTGTGAGTTTTTTTCTGCAGACAGCTGATAACCATCACATGAATTGACAACGATTCTAGCCCATTCATTGAGTGTGAGGACTGCAATGTGTTCAAGGACCTATTGTACGCATGGAAGTCGGGGTTGAGTTTCATTGGCCAATATCTTTATTAAAAGTAGTTATTGCATGCTGCATATCTTCTCCACTTTAGGAACTTTGGCAAGGCAGGAATGATACATTAAAAACTGGACAATCCTCAACGGAAGGAAGACGCTCCCTCCCAGTCTGTTTCATTGAACCAACCTGAGCACTGCCTTGAGTTTGAGGAATAGTAAGTGCTACTTGTTGGGGCAGTCATACAGACATGATCAACATGAAATGTCTACACGTTGACGTGACATTAGCAATCATATCGGAGGAACAAACTCTTTTCTTTGAATCTGTCAGCAAGATTGCTCAAACATAAGCACTCAATTGTGTTCAGAGAACAGTAAGTGCTTCTTGTTGGGGTAGTTCTGTTGACTTTTCATATGACGGTTGGTCAAATTTGATGATCTCAAATCATGATCATCTCAATTAGAGGAGTTAACAGTTTTCCTGTTTTAAAAATTTTAGCTTTTTGGGGTCCATCCAGGATGACATTTTCAGCATCCATTTGCGGTCACATTAGGTTCTCACTCTATATTTGTCAGTATTACAACCCAAACAAACGTACTGCCTGGAATTTTCACTGCAGTAAGTGCTATTGTTGGGGTAGTGTTGCTGCAGCAACGTACGTCTTTAGGAAATGGCAGGAACACGACTCCCAGATTTTTGTGGCCCCTACATAAGCAATAGCAAAATGTTCAATGGAGTTGGCTACCTTTTGGTTCCTCTTGCAATCCTGACATATTTGAAATATGTTGACCAATCACATTGTGATGACCTCAATTGGAAACACCATTGTTATTTTTCTTTTCATAAGTGCTTCCTTTTGGGGTTGTCTCGGATGTGAGTTTTTTTCTGCAGACAGCTGATAACCATCACATGAATTGACAATGATTCTAGCCCATTCATTGAGTGGGAGGACTGCAATGTGTTCAAGGACCTATTGTACGCATGGAAGGCGGGGTTGAGTTGCATTTGCCAATATCTGTATTAAAAGTAGTTATTGCATGCTGCATATCTTCTCCACTTTAGGAACTTTGGCAAGGCAGGAATGATACATTAAAAACTGGACAATCCTCAACGGAAGGAAGACGCTCCCTCACAGTCTGTTTCATTGACCCAACCTGAGCACTGCCTTGAGTTTCAGGAATAGTAAGTGCTACTTGTTGGGGCAGTCATACAGACATGATCAGCATGAAATGTCTACACATTGACGTGACATTAGCAATCATATCGGAGGAACAAACTCTTTCTTTGAATCTGTCAGCAAGATTGCTCAAACATAAGCACTCACTTGTGTTCAGAGAACAGTAAGTGCTTCTTGTTGGGGTAGTTCTGGTGACTTTTCATATGACGGTTGGTCAAATTTGATGATCTCAAATCATGATCTTCTTAAATAGAGGAGTTAACAGTTTTCCTGTTTTAAAATTTTTAGCCTTTTGGGGTCCATCCAGGATGACATTTTCAGCATCCATTTGCGGTCACATTAGGTTCTCACTCTATATTTGTCAGTATTACAACCCAAACAAACGTACTGCCTGGAATTTTCACTGCAGAAAGTGCTATTGTTGGGGTAGTGTTGCTGCAGCAACGTACGTCTTTAGGAAATGGCAGGAACACGACTCCCAGATTTTTGTGGCCCCTACATAAGCAATAGCTAAATGTTCAATGGAGTAGGCTACTTTTTGGTTCCACTTGCAATCCTGACATATTTGAAATATGTTGACCAATCACATTGTGATGACCTCAAATGGAAACACCATTGTTATTTTTCTTTTCATAAGTGCTTCCTTTTGGGGTTGTCTCGGCTGTGAGTTTTTTTCTGCAGATAGCTGCTCACACTGATAACGACCACATGAATTGACAATGATTCTAGCCCATTCATTGAGTGGGAGGACTGCAATGTGTTCAAGGACCTATTGTACGCATGGAAGGCGGGGTTGAGTTGCATTTGCCAATATCTGTATTAAAAGTAGTTATTGCATGCTGCATATCTTCTCCACTTTAGGAACTTTGGCAAGGCAGGAATGATACATTAAAAACTGGACAATCCTCAACGGAAGGAAGACGCTCCCTCACAGTCTGTTTCATTGACCCAACCTGAGCACTGCCTTGAGTTTGAGGAATAGTAAGTGCTACTTGTTGGGGCAGTCATACAGACATGATCAGCATGAAATGTCTACACATTGACGTGACATTAGCAATCATATCGGAGGAACAAACTCTTTCTTTGAATCTGTCAGCAAGACTGCTCAAACATAAGCACTCACTTGTGTTCAGAGAACAGTAAGTGCTTCTTGTTGGGGTAGTTCTGGTGACTTTTCATATGACGGTTGGTCAAATTTGATGATCTCAAATCATGATCTTCTTAAATAGAGGAGTTAACAGTGTTCCTGTTTTAAAAATTTTAGCCTTTTGGGGTCCATCCAGGATGACATTTTCAGCATCCATTTGCGGTCACATTAGGTTCTCACTCTATATTTGTCAGTATTACAACCCAAACAAACGTACTGCCTGGAATTTTCACTGCAGTAAGTGCTATTGTTGGGGTAGTGTTGCTGCAGCAACGTACGTCTTTAGGAAATGGCAGGAACACGACTCCCTGATTTTTGTGGCCCCTACATAAGCAATAGCAAAATGTTCAATGGAGTAGGCTACTTTTTGGTTCCACTTGCAATCCTGACATATTTGAAATATGTTGACCAATCACATTGTGATGACCTCAAATGGAAACACCATTGTTATTTTTCTTTTCATAAGTGCTTCCTTTTGAGGTTGTCTCGGCTGTGAGTTTTTTTCTGCAGATAACTGCTCACACTGATAACGACCACATGAATAGACAATGATTCTAGCCCATTCATTGAGTGGGAGGACTGCAATGTGTTCAAGGACCTATTGTACGCATGGAAGGCGGGGTTGAGTTGCATTTGCCAATATCTGTATTAAAAGTAGTTATTGCATGCTGCATATCTTCTTTACTTTAGGAACTTTGGCAAGGCAGGAATGATACATTAAAAACTGGACAATCCTCAACGGAAGGAAGACGCTCCCTCACAGTCTGTTTCATTGACCCAACCTGAGCACTGCCTTGAGTTTCAGGAATAGTAAGTGCTACTTGTTGGGGCAGTCATACAGACATGATCAGCATGAAATGTCTACACATTGACGTGACATTAGCAATCATATCGGAGGAACAAACTCTTTCTTTGAATCTGTCAGCAAGATTGCTCAAACATAAGCACTCACTTGTGTTCAGAGAACAGTAAGTGCTTCTTGTTGGGGTAGTTCTGGTGACTTTTCATATGACGGTTGGTCAAATTTGATGATCTCAAATCATGATCTTCTCAAATAGATGAGTTAACAGTGTTCCTGTTTTAAAAATTTTAGCCTTTTGGGGTCCATCCAGGATGACATTTTCAGCATCCATTTGCGGTCACATTAGGTTCTCACTCTATATTTGTCAGTATTACAACCCAAACAAACGTACTGCTTGGAATTTTCACTGCAGTAAGTGCTATTGTTGGGGTGGTGTTGTTGCAGCAACGTACGTCTTTAGGAAATGGCAGGAACACGACTCCCAGATTTTTGTGGCCCCTACATAAGCAATAGCTAAATGTTCAATGGAGTAGGCTACTTTTTGGTTCCACTTGCAATCCTGACATATTTGAAATATGTTGACCAATCACATTGTGATGACCTCAAATGGAAACACCATTGTTATTTTTCTTTTCATAAGTGCTTCCTTTTGGGGTTGTCTCGGCTGTGAGTTTGTTTCTGCAGATAGCTGCTCACACTGATAACGACCACATGAATAGACAATGATTCTAGCCCATTCATTGAGTGGGAGGACTGCAATGTGTTCAAGGACCTATTGTACGCATGGAAGGCGGGGTTGAGTTGCATTTGCCAATATCTGTATTAAAAGTAGTTATTGCATGCTGCATATCTTCTCCACTTTAGGAACTTTGGCAAGGCAGGAATGATACATTAAAAACTGGACAATCCTCAACGGCAGGAAGACGCTCCCTCACAGTCTGTTTCATTGACCCAACCTGAGCACTGCCTTGAGTTTCAGGAATAGTAAGTGCTACTTGTTGGGGCAGTCATACAGACATGATCAGCATGAAATGTCTACACATTGACGTGACATTAGCAATCATATCGGAGGAACAAACTCTTTCTTTGAATCTGTCAGCAAGACTGCTCAAACATAAGCACTCACTTGTGTTCAGAGAACAGTAAGTGCTTCTTGTTGGGGTAGTTCTGGTGACTTTTCATATGACGGTTGGTCAAATTTGATGATCTCAAATCATGATCTTCTCAAATAGAGGAGTTAACAGTGTTCCTGTTTTAAAAATTTTAGCCTTTTGGGGTCCATCCAGGATGACATTTTCAGCATCCATTTGCGGTCACATTAGGTTCTCACTCTATATTTGTCAGTATTACAACCCAAACAAACGTACTGCCTGGAATTTTCACTGCAGTAAGTGCTATTGTTGGGGTAGTGTTGCTGCAGCAACGTACGTCTTTAGGAAATGGCAGGAACACGACTCCCAGATTTTTGTGGCCCCTACATAAGCAATAGCTAAATGTTCAATGGAGTAGGCTACTTTTTGGTTCCACTTGCAATCCTAACATATTTGAAATATGTTGACCAATCACATTGTGATGACCTCAAATGGAAACACCATTGTTATTTTTCTTTTCATAAGTGCTTCCTTTTGGGGTTGTCTCGGCTGTGAGTTTTTTTTCTGCAGATAGCTGCTCACACTGATAACGACCACATGAATTGACAATGATTCTAGCCCATTCATTGAGTGGGAGGACTGCAATGTGTTCAAGGACCTATTGTACGCATGGAAGGCGGGGTTGAGTTGCATTTGCCAATATCTGTATTAAAAGTAGTTATTGCATGCTGCATAACTTCTTCACTTTAGGAACTTTGGCAAGGCAGGAATGATACATTAAAAACTGGACAATCCTCAACGGAAGGAAGACGCTCCCTCCCAGTCTGTTTCATTGACCCAACCTGAGCACTGCCTTGAGTTTGAGGAATAGTAAGTGCTACTTGTTGGGGCAGTCATACAGACATGATCAACATGAAATGTCTACACGTTGACGTGACATTAGCAATCATATCGGAGGAACAAACTCTTTCTTTGAATCTGTCAGCAAGATTGCTCAAACATAAGCACTCACTTGTGTTCAGAGAACAGTAAGTGCTTCTTGTTGGGGTAGTTCTGTTGACTTTTCATATGACGGTTGGTCAAATTTGATGATCTCAAATCATGATCATCTCAATTAGAGGAGTTAACAGTTTTCCTGTTTTAAAAATTTTAGCTTTTTGGGGTCCATCCAGGATGACATTTTCAGCATCCATTTGCGGTCACATTAGGTTCTCACTCTATATTTGTCAGTATTACAACCCAAACAAACGTACTGCCTGGAATTTTCACTGCAGTAAGTGCTATTGTTGGGGTAGTGTTGCTGCAGCAACGTACGTCTTTAGGAAATGGCAGGAACACGACTCCCAGATTTTTGTGGCCCCTACATAAGCAATAGCAAAATGTTCAATGGAGTTGGCTACCTTTTGGTTCCTCTTGCAATCCTGACATATTTGAAATATGTTGACCAATCACATTGTGATGACCTCAATTGGAAACACCATTGTTATTTTTCTTTTCATAAGTGCTTCCTTTTGGGGTTGTCTCGGATGTGAGTTTTTTTCTGCAGACAGCTGATAACCATCACATGAATTGACAATGATTCTAGCCCATTCATTGAGTGGGAGGACTGCAATGTGTTCAAGGACCTATTGTACGCATGGAAGGCGGGGTTGAGTTGCATTTGCCAATATCTGTATTAAAAGTAGTTATTGCATGCTGCATATCTTCTCCACTTTAGGAACTTTGGCAAGGCAGGAATGATACATTAAAAACTGGACAATCCTCAACGGAAGGAAGACGCTCCCTCACAGTCTGTTTCATTGACCCAACCTGAGCACTGCCTTGAGTTTCAGGAATAGTAAGTGCTACTTGTTGGGGCAGTCATACAGACATGATCAGCATGAAATGTCTACACATTGACGTGACATTAGCAATCATATCGGAGGAACAAACTCTTTCTTTGAATCTGTCAGCAAGATTGCTCAAACATAAGCACTCACTTGTGTTCAGAGAACAGTAAGTGCTTCTTGTTGGGGTAGTTCTGGTGACTTTTCATATGACGGTTGGTCAAATTTGATGATCTCAAATCATGATCTTCTTAAATAGAGGAGTTAACAGTTTTCCTGTTTTAAAATTTTTAGCCTTTTGGGGTCCATCCAGGATGACATTTTCAGCATCCATTTGCGGTCACATTAGGTTCTCACTCTATATTTGTCAGTATTACAACCCAAACAAACGTACTGCCTGGAATTTTCACTGCAGTAAGTGCTATTGTTGGGGTAGTGTTGCTGCAGCAACGTACGTCTTTAGGAAATGGCAGGAACACGACTCCCAGATTTTTGTGGCCCCTACATAAGCAATAGCTAAATGTTCAATGGAGTAGGCTACTTTTTGGTTCCACTTGCAATCCTGACATATTTGAAATATGTTGACCAATCACATTGTGATGACCTCAAATGGAAACACCATTGTTATTTTTCTTTTCATAAGTGCTTCCTTTTGGGGTTGTCTCGGCTGTGAGTTTTTTTCTGCAGATAGCTGCTCACACTGATAACGACCACATGAATTGACAATGATTCTAGCCCATTCATTGAGTGGGAGGACTGCAATGTGTTCAAGGACCTATTGTACGCATGGAAGGCGGGGTTGAGTTGCATTTGCCAATATCTGTATTAAAAGTAGTTATTGCATGCTGCATATCTTCTCCACTTTAGGAACTTTGGCAAGGCAGGAATGATACATTAAAAACTGGACAATCCTCAACGGAAGGAAGACGCTCCCTCACAGTCTGTTTCATTGACCCAACCTGAGCACTGCCTTGAGTTTGAGGAATAGTAAGTGCTACTTGTTGGGGCAGTCATACAGACATGATCAGCATGAAATGTCTACACATTGACGTGACATTAGCAATCATATCGGAGGAACAAACTCTTTCTTTGAATCTGTCAGCAAGACTGCTCAAACATAAGCACTCACTTGTGTTCAGAGAACAGTAAGTGCTTCTTGTTGGGGTAGTTCTGGTGACTTTTCATATGACGGTTGGTCAAATTTGATGATCTCAAATCATGATCTTCTTAAATAGAGGAGTTAACAGTGTTCCTGTTTTAAAAATTTTAGCCTTTTGGGGTCCATCCAGGATGACATTTTCAGCATCCATTTGCGGTCACATTAGGTTCTCACTCTATATTTGTCAGTATTACAACCCAAACAAACGTACTGCCTGGAATTTTCACTGCAGTAAGTGCTATTGTTGGGGTAGTGTTGCTGCAGCAACGTACGTCTTTAGGAAATGGCAGGAACACGACTCCCTGATTTTTGTGGCCCCTACATAAGCAATAGCAAAATGTTCAATGGAGTAGGCTACTTTTTGGTTCCACTTGCAATCCTGACATATTTGAAATATGTTGACCAATCACATTGTGATGACCTCAAATGGAAACACCATTGTTATTTTTCTTTTCATAAGTGCTTCCTTTTGAGGTTGTCTCGGCTGTGAGTTTTTTTCTGCAGATAGCTGCTCACACTGATAACGACCACATGAATAGACAATGATTCTAGCCCATTCATTGAGTGGGAGGACTGCAATGTGTTCAAGGACCTATTGTACGCATGGAAGGCGGGGTTGAGTTGCATTTGCCAATATCTGTATTAAAAGTAGTTATTGCATGCTGCATATCTTCTCCACTTTAGGAACTTTGGCAAGGCAGGAATGATACATTAAAAACTGGACAATCCTCAACGGAAGGAAGACGCTCCCTCACAGTCTGTTTCATTGACCCAACCTGAGCACTGCCTTGAGTTTCAGGAATAGTAAGTGCTACTTGTTGGGGCAGTCATACAGACATGATCAGCATGAAATGTCTACACATTGACGTGACATTAGCAATCATATCGGAGGAACAAACTCTTTCTTTGAATCTGTCAGCAAGATTGCTCAAACATAAGCACTCACTTGTGTTCAGAGAACAGTAAGTGCTTCTTGTTGGGGTAGTTCTGGTGACTTTTCATATGACGGTTGGTCAAATTTGATGATCTCAAATCATGATCTTCTCAAATAGATGAGTTAACAGTGTTCCTGTTTTAAAAATTTTAGCCTTTTGGGGTCCATCCAGGATGACATTTTCAGCATCCATTTGCGGTCACATTAGGTTCTCACTCTATATTTGTCAGTATTACAACCCAAACAAACGTACTGCTTGGAATTTTCACTGCAGTAAGTGCTATTGTTGGGGTGGTGTTGTTGCAGCAACGTACGTCTTTAGGAAATGGCAGGAACACGACTCCCAGATTTTTGTGGCCCCTACATAAGCAATAGCTAAATGTTCAATGGAGTAGGCTACTTTTTGGTTCCACTTGCAATCCTGACATATTTGAAATATGTTGACCAATCACATTGTGATGACCTCAAATGGAAACACCATTGTTATTTTTCTTTTCATAAGTGCTTCCTTTTGGGGTTGTCTCGGCTGTGAGTTTGTTTCTGCAGATAGCTGCTCACACTGATAACGACCACATGAATAGACAATGATTCTAGCCCATTCATTGAGTGGGAGGACTGCAATGTGTTCAAGGACCTATTGTACGCATGGAAGGCGGGGTTGAGTTGCATTTGCCAATATCTGTATTAAAAGTAGTTATTGCATGCTGCATATCTTCTCCACTTTAGGAACTTTGGCAAGGCAGGAATGATACATTAAAAACTGGACAATCCTCAACGGCAGGAAGACGCTCCCTCACAGTCTGTTTCATTGACCCAACCTGAGCACTGCCTTGAGTTTCAGGAATAGTAAGTGCTACTTGTTGGGGCAGTCATACAGACATGATCAGCATGAAATGTCTACACATTGACGTGACATTAGCAATCATATCGGAGGAACAAACTCTTTCTTTGAATCTGTCAGCAAGACTGCTCAAACATAAGCACTCACTTGTGTTCAGAGAACAGTAAGTGCTTCTTGTTGGGGTAGTTCTGGTGACTTTTCATATGACGGTTGGTCAAATTTGATGATCTCAAATCATGATCTTCTCAAATAGAGGAGTTAACAGTGTTCCTGTTTTAAAAATTTTAGCCTTTTGGGGTCCATCCAGGATGACATTTTCAGCATCCATTTGCGGTCACATTAGGTTCTCACTCTATATTTGTCAGTATTACAACCCAAACAAACGTACTGCCTGGAATTTTCACTGCAGTAAGTGCTATTGTTGGGGTAGTGTTGCTGCAGCAACGTACGTCTTTAGGAAATGGCAGGAACACGACTCCCAGATTTTTGTGGCCCCTACATAAGCAATAGCTAAATGTTCAATGGAGTAGGCTACTTTTTGGTTCCACTTGCAATCCTAACATATTTGAAATATGTTGACCAATCACATTGTGATGACCTCAAATGGAAACACCATTGTTATTTTTCTTTTCATAAGTGCTTCCTTTTGGGGTTGTCTCGGCTGTGAGTTTTTTTTCTGCAGATAGCTGCTCACACTGATAACGACCACATGAATTGACAATGATTCTAGCCCATTCATTGAGTGGGAGGACTGCAATGTGTTCAAGGACCTATTGTACGCATGGAAGGCGGGGTTGAGTTGCATTTGCCAATATCTGTATTAAAAGTAGTTATTGCATGCTGCATAACTTCTTCACTTTAGGAACTTTGGCAAGGCAGGAATGATACATTAAAAACTGGACAATCCTCAACGGAAGGAAGACGCTCCCTCCCAGTCTGTTTCATTGACCCAACCTGAGCACTGCCTTGAGTTTGAGGAATAGTAAGTGCTACTTGTTGGGGCAGTCATACAGACATGATCAACATGAAATGTCTACACATTGACATGACATTAGCAATCATATCGGAGGAACAAACTCTTTCTTTGAATCTGTCAGCAAGATTGCTCAAACATAAGCACTCACTTGTGTTCAGAGAACAGTAAGTGCTTCTTGTTGGGGTAGTTCTGGTGACTTTTCATATGACGGTTGGTCAAATTTGATGATCTCAAATCATGATCTTCTTAAATAGAGGAGTTAACAGTTTTCCTGTTTTAAAATTTTTAGCCTTTTGGGGTCCATCCAGGATGACATTTTCAGCATCCATTTGCGGTCACATTAGGTTCTCACTCTATATTTGTCAGTATTACAACCCAAACAAACGTACTGCCTGGAATTTTCACTGCAGTAAGTGCTATTGTTGGGGTAGTGTTGCTGCAGCAACGTACGTCTTTAGGAAATGGCAGGAACACGACTCCCAGATTTTTGTGGCCCCTACATAAGCAATAGCTAAATGTTCAATGGAGTAGGCTACTTTTTGGTTCCACTTGCAATCCTGACATATTTGAAATATGTTGACCAATCACATTGTGATGACCTCAAATGGAAACACTATTGTTATTTTTCTTTTCATAAGTGCTTCCTTTTGGGGTTGTCTCGGATGTGAGTTTTTTTCTGCAGACAGCTGATAACCATCACATGAATTGACAATGATTCTAGCCCATTCATTGAGTGGGAGGACTGCAATGTGTTCAAGGACCTATTGTACGTATGGAAGGCGGGGTTGAGTTGCATTTGCCAATATCTGTATTAAAAGTAGTTATTGCATGCTGCATAACTTCTTCACTTTAGGAACTTTGGCAAGGCAGGAATGATACATTAAAAACTGGACAATCCTCAACGGAAGGAAGACGCTCCCTCCCAGTCTGTTTCATTGACCCAACCTGAGCACTGCCTTGAGTTTGAGGAATAGTAAGTGCTACTTGTTGGGGCAGTCATACAGACATGATCAGCATGAAATGTCTACACATTGACGTGACATTAGCAATCATATCGGAGGAACAAACTCTTTCTTTGAATCTGTCAGCAAGATTGCTCAAACATAAGCACTCACTTGTGTTCAGAGAACAGTAAGTGCTTCTTGTTGGGGTAGTTCTGGTGACTTTTCATATGACGGTTGGTCAAATTTGATGATCTCAAATCATGATCTTCTTAAATAGAGGAGTTAACAGTTTTCCTGTTTTAAAAATTTTAGCCTTTTGGGGTCCATCCAGGATGACATTTTCAGCATCCATTTGCGGTCACATTAGGTTCTCACTCTATATTTGTCAGTATTACAACCCAAACAAACGTACTGCCTGGAATTTTCACTGCAGTAAGTGCTATTGTTGGGGTAGTGTTGCTGCAGCAACGTACGTCTTTAGGAAATGGCAGGAACACGACTCCCAGATTTTTGTGGCCCCTACATAAGCAATAGCTAAATGTTCAATGGAGTAGGCTACTTTTTGGTTCCACTTGCAATCCTGACATATTTGAAATATGTTGACCAATCACATTGTGATGACCTCAAATGGAAACACTATTGTTATTTTTCTTTTCATAAGTGCTTCCTTTTGGGGTTGTCTCGGCTGTGAGTTTTTTTCTGCAGACAGCTGATAACCATCACATGAATTGACAACGATTCTAGCCCATTCATTGAGTGTGAGGACTGCAATGTGTTCAAGGACCTATTGTACGCATGGAAGTCGGGGTTGAGTTTCATTGGCCAATATCTTTATTAAAAGTAGTTATTGCATGCTGCATATCTTCTCCACTTTAGGAACTTTGGCAAGGCAGGAATGATACATTAAAAACTGGACAATCCTCAACGGAAGGAAGACGCTCCCTCCCAGTCTGTTTCATTGAACCAACCTGAGCACTGCCTTGAGTTTGAGGAATAGTAAGTGCTACTTGTTGGGGCAGTCATACAGACATGATCAACATGAAATGTCTACACGTTGACGTGACATTAGCAATCATATCGGAGGAACAAACTCTTTTCTTTGAATCTGTCAGCAAGATTGCTCAAACATAAGCACTCAATTGTGTTCAGAGAACAGTAAGTGCTTCTTGTTGGGGTAGTTCTGTTGACTTTTCATATGACGGTTGGTCAAATTTGATGATCTCAAATCATGATCATCTCAATTAGAGGAGTTAACAGTTTTCCTGTTTTAAAAATTTTAGCTTTTTGGGGTCCATCCAGGATGACATTTTCAGCATCCATTTGCGGTCACATTAGGTTCTCACTCTATATTTGTCAGTATTACAACCCAAACAAACGTACTGCCTGGAATTTTCACTGCAGTAAGTGCTATTGTTGGGGTAGTGTTGCTGCAGCAACGTACGTCTTTAGGAAATGGCAGGAACACGACTCCCAGATTTTTGTGGCCCCTACATAAGCAATAGCAAAATGTTCAATGGAGTTGGCTACCTTTTGGTTCCTCTTGCAATCCTGACATATTTGAAATATGTTGACCAATCACATTGTGATGACCTCAATTGGAAACACCATTGTTATTTTTCTTTTCATAAGTGCTTCCTTTTGGGGTTGTCTCGGATGTGAGTTTTTTTCTGCAGACAGCTGATAACCATCACATGAATTGACAATGATTCTAGCCCATTCATTGAGTGGGAGGACTGCAATGTGTTCAAGGACCTATTGTACGCATGGAAGGCGGGGTTGAGTTGCATTTGCCAATATCTGTATTAAAAGTAGTTATTGCATGCTGCATATCTTCTCCACTTTAGGAACTTTGGCAAGGCAGGAATGATACATTAAAAACTGGACAATCCTCAACGGAAGGAAGACGCTCCCTCACAGTCTGTTTCATTGACCCAACCTGAGCACTGCCTTGAGTTTCAGGAATAGTAAGTGCTACTTGTTGGGGCAGTCATACAGACATGATCAGCATGAAATGTCTACACATTGACGTGACATTAGCAATCATATCGGAGGAACAAACTCTTTCTTTGAATCTGTCAGCAAGATTGCTCAAACATAAGCACTCACTTGTGTTCAGAGAACAGTAAGTGCTTCTTGTTGGGGTAGTTCTGGTGACTTTTCATATGACGGTTGGTCAAATTTGATGATCTCAAATCATGATCTTCTCAAATAGATGAGTTAACAGTGTTCCTGTTTTAAAAATTTTAGCCTTTTGGGGTCCATCCAGGATGACATTTTCAGCATCCATTTGCGGTCACATTAGGTTCTCACTCTATATTTGTCAGTATTACAACCCAAACAAACGTACTGCTTGGAATTTTCACTGCAGTAAGTGCTATTGTTGGGGTGGTGTTGTTGCAGCAACGTACGTCTTTAGGAAATGGCAGGAACACGACTCCCAGATTTTTGTGGCCCCTACATAAGCAATAGCTAAATGTTCAATGGAGTAGGCTACTTTTTGGTTCCACTTGCAATCCTGACATATTTGAAATATGTTGACCAATCACATTGTGATGACCTCAAATGGAAACACCATTGTTATTTTTCTTTTCATAAGTGCTTCCTTTTGGGGTTGTCTCGGCTGTGAGTTTGTTTCTGCAGATAGCTGCTCACACTGATAACGACCACATGAATAGACAATGATTCTAGCCCATTCATTGAGTGGGAGGACTGCAATGTGTTCAAGGACCTATTGTACGCATGGAAGGCGGGGTTGAGTTGCATTTGCCAATATCTGTATTAAAAGTAGTTATTGCATGCTGCATATCTTCTCCACTTTAGGAACTTTGGCAAGGCAGGAATGATACATTAAAAACTGGACAATCCTCAACGGCAGGAAGACGCTCCCTCACAGTCTGTTTCATTGACCCAACCTGAGCACTGCCTTGAGTTTCAGGAATAGTAAGTGCTACTTGTTGGGGCAGTCATACAGACATGATCAGCATGAAATGTCTACACATTGACGTGACATTAGCAATCATATCGGAGGAACAAACTCTTTCTTTGAATCTGTCAGCAAGACTGCTCAAACATAAGCACTCACTTGTGTTCAGAGAACAGTAAGTGCTTCTTGTTGGGGTAGTTCTGGTGACTTTTCATATGACGGTTGGTCAAATTTGATGATCTCAAATCATGATCTTCTCAAATAGAGGAGTTAACAGTGTTCCTGTTTTAAAAATTTTAGCCTTTTGGGGTCCATCCAGGATGACATTTTCAGCATCCATTTGCGGTCACATTAGGTTCTCACTCTATATTTGTCAGTATTACAACCCAAACAAACGTACTGCCTGGAATTTTCACTGCAGTAAGTGCTATTGTTGGGGTAGTGTTGCTGCAGCAACGTACGTCTTTAGGAAATGGCAGGAACACGACTCCCAGATTTTTGTGGCCCCTACATAAGCAATAGCTAAATGTTCAATGGAGTAGGCTACTTTTTGGTTCCACTTGCAATCCTAACATATTTGAAATATGTTGACCAATCACATTGTGATGACCTCAAATGGAAACACCATTGTTATTTTTCTTTTCATAAGTGCTTCCTTTTGGGGTTGTCTCGGCTGTGAGTTTTTTTTCTGCAGATAGCTGCTCACACTGATAACGACCACATGAATTGACAATGATTCTAGCCCATTCATTGAGTGGGAGGACTGCAATGTGTTCAAGGACCTATTGTACGCATGGAAGGCGGGGTTGAGTTGCATTTGCCAATATCTGTATTAAAAGTAGTTATTGCATGCTGCATAACTTCTTCACTTTAGGAACTTTGGCAAGGCAGGAATGATACATTAAAAACTGGACAATCCTCAACGGAAGGAAGACGCTCCCTCCCAGTCTGTTTCATTGACCCAACCTGAGCACTGCCTTGAGTTTGAGGAATAGTAAGTGCTACTTGTTGGGGCAGTCATACAGACATGATCAACATGAAATGTCTACACATTGACATGACATTAGCAATCATATCGGAGGAACAAACTCTTTCTTTGAATCTGTCAGCAAGATTGCTCAAACATAAGCACTCACTTGTGTTCAGAGAACAGTAAGTGCTTCTTGTTGGGGTAGTTCTGGTGACTTTTCATATGACGGTTGGTCAAATTTGATGATCTCAAATCATGATCTTCTTAAATAGAGGAGTTAACAGTTTTCCTGTTTTAAAATTTTTAGCCTTTTGGGGTCCATCCAGGATGACATTTTCAGCATCCATTTGCGGTCACATTAGGTTCTCACTCTATATTTGTCAGTATTACAACCCAAACAAACGTACTGCCTGGAATTTTCACTGCAGTAAGTGCTATTGTTGGGGTAGTGTTGCTGCAGCAACGTACGTCTTTAGGAAATGGCAGGAACACGACTCCCAGATTTTTGTGGCCCCTACATAAGCAATAGCTAAATGTTCAATGGAGTAGGCTACTTTTTGGTTCCACTTGCAATCCTGACATATTTGAAATATGTTGACCAATCACATTGTGATGACCTCAAATGGAAACACTATTGTTATTTTTCTTTTCATAAGTGCTTCCTTTTGGGGTTGTCTCGGATGTGAGTTTTTTTCTGCAGACAGCTGATAACCATCACATGAATTGACAATGATTCTAGCCCATTCATTGAGTGGGAGGACTGCAATGTGTTCAAGGACCTATTGTACGTATGGAAGGCGGGGTTGAGTTGCATTTGCCAATATCTGTATTAAAAGTAGTTATTGCATGCTGCATAACTTCTTCACGTTAGGAACTTTGGCAAGGCAGGAATGATACATTAAAAACTGGACAATCCTCAACGGAAGGAAGACGCTCCCTCCCAGTCTGTTTCATTGACCCAACCTGAGCACTGCCTTGAGTTTGAGGAATAGTAAGTGCTACTTGTTGGGGCAGTCATACAGACATGATCAGCATGAAATGTCTACACATTGACGTGACATTAGCAATCATATCGGAGGAACAAACTCTTTCTTTGAATCTGTCAGCAAGATTGCTCAAACATAAGCACTCACTTGTGTTCAGAGAACAGTAAGTGCTTCTTGTTGGGGTAGTTCTGGTGACTTTTCATATGACGGTTGGTCAAATTTGATGATCTCAAATCATGATCTTCTTAAATAGAGGAGTTAACAGTTTTCCTGTTTTAAAAATTTTAGCCTTTTGGGGTCCATCCAGGATGACATTTTCAGCATCCATTTGCGGTCACATTAGGTTCTCACTCTATATTTGTCAGTATTACAACCCAAACAAACGTACTGCCTGGAATTTTCACTGCAGTAAGTGCTATTGTTGGGGTAGTGTTGCTGCAGCAACGTACGTCTTTAGGAAATGGCAGGAACACGACTCCCAGATTTTTGTGGCCCCTACATAAGCAATAGCTAAATGTTCAATGGAGTAGGCTACTTTTTGGTTCCACTTGCAATCCTGACATATTTGAAATATGTTGACCAATCACATTGTGATGACCTCAAATGGAAACACTATTGTTATTTTTCTTTTCATAAGTGCTTCCTTTTGGGGTTGTCTCGGCTGTGAGTTTTTTTCTGCAGACAGCTGATAACCATCACATGAATTGACAACGATTCTAGCCCATTCATTGAGTGTGAGGACTGCAATGTGTTCAAGGACCTATTGTACGCATGGAAGTCGGGGTTGAGTTTCATTGGCCAATATCTTTATTAAAAGTAGTTATTGCATGCTGCATATCTTCTCCACTTTAGGAACTTTGGCAAGGCAGGAATGATACATTAAAAACTGGACAATCCTCAACGGAAGGAAGACGCTCCCTCCCAGTCTGTTTCATTGAACCAACCTGAGCACTGCCTTGAGTTTGAGGAATAGTAAGTGCTACTTGTTGGGGCAGTCATACAGACATGATCAACATGAAATGTCTACACGTTGACGTGACATTAGCAATCATATCGGAGGAACAAACTCTTTTCTTTGAATCTGTCAGCAAGATTGCTCAAACATAAGCACTCACTTGTGTTCAGAGAACAGTAAGTGCTTCTTGTTGGGGTAGTTCTGGTGACTTTTCATATGACGGTTGGTCAAATTTGATGATCTCAAATCATGATCATCTCAATTAGAGGAGTTAACAGTTTTCCTGTTTTAAAAATTTTAGCTTTTTGGGGTCCATCCAGGATGACATTTTCAGCATCCATTTGCGGTCACATTAGGTTCTCACTCTATATTTGTCAGTATTACAACCCAAACAAACGTACTGCCTGGAATTTTCACTGCAGTAAGTGCTATTGTTGGGGTAGTGTTGCTGCAGCAACGTACGTCTTTAGGAAATGGCAGGAACACGACTCCCAGATTTTTGTGGCCCCTACATAAGCAATAGCAAAATGTTCAATGGAGTTGGCTACCTTTTGGTTCCTCTTGCAATCCTGACATATTTGAAATATGTTGACCAATCACATTGTGATGACCTCAATTGGAAACACCATTGTTATTTTTCTTTTCATAAGTGCTTCCTTTTGGGGTTGTCTCGGATGTGAGTTTTTTTCTGCAGACAGCTGATAACCATCACATGAATTGACAATGATTCTAGCCCATTCATTGAGTGGGAGGACTGCAATGTGTTCAAGGACCTATTGTACGCATGGAAGGCGGGGTTGAGTTGCATTTGCCAATATCTGTATTAAAAGTAGTTATTGCATGCTGCATATCTTCTCCACTTTAGGAACTTTGGCAAGGCAGGAATGATACATTAAAAACTGGACAATCCTCAACGGCAGGAAGACGCTCCCTCACAGTCTGTTTCATTGACCCAACCTGAGCACTGCCTTGAGTTTCAGGAATAGTAAGTGCTACTTGTTGGGGCAGTCATACAGACATGATCAGCATGAAATGTCTACACATTGACGTGACATTAGCAATCATATCGGAGGAACAAACTCTTTCTTTGAATCTGTCAGCAAGACTGCTCAAACATAAGCACTCACTTGTGTTCAGAGAACAGTAAGTGCTTCTTGTTGGGGTAGTTCTGGTGACTTTTCATATGACGGTTGGTCAAATTTGATGATCTCAAATCATGATCTTCTTAAATAGAGGAGTTAACAGTGTTCCTGTTTTAAAAATTTTAGCCTTTTGGGGTCCATCCAGGATGACATTTTCAGCATCCATTTGCGGTCACATTAGGTTCTCACTCTATATTTGTCAGTATTACAACCCAAACAAACGTACTGCCTGGAATTTTCACTGCAGTAAGTGCTATTGTTGGGGTAGTGTTGCTGCAGCAACGTACGTCTTTAGGAAATGGCAGGAACACGACTCCCTGATTTTTGTGGCCCCTACATAAGCAATAGCAAAATGTTCAATGGAGTAGGCTACTTTTTGGTTCCACTTGCAATCCTGACATATTTGAAATATGTTGACCAATCACATTGTGATGACCTCAAATGGAAACACCATTGTTATTTTTCTTTTCATAAGTGCTTCCTTTTGAGGTTGTCTCGGCTGTGAGTTTTTTTCTGCAGATAGCTGCTCACACTGATAACGACCACATGAATAGACAATGATTCTAGCCCATTCATTGAGTGGGAGGACTGCAATGTGTTCAAGGACCTATTGTACGCATGGAAGGCGGGGTTGAGTTGCATTTGCCAATATCTGTATTAAAAGTAGTTATTGCATGCTGCATATCTTCTCCACTTTAGGAACTTTGGCAAGGCAGGAATGATACATTAAAAACTGGACAATCCTCAACGGAAGGAAGACGCTCCCTCACAGTCTGTTTCATTGACCCAACCTGAGCACTGCCTTGAGTTTCAGGAATAGTAAGTGCTACTTGTTGGGGCAGTCATACAGACATGATCAGCATGAAATGTCTACACATTGACGTGACATTAGCAATCATATCGGAGGAACAAACTCTTTCTTTGAATCTGTCAGCAAGATTGCTCAAACATAAGCACTCACTTGTGTTCAGAGAACAGTAAGTGCTTCTTGTTGGGGTAGTTCTGGTGACTTTTCATATGACGGTTGGTCAAATTTGATGATCTCAAATCATGATCTTCTCAAATAGATGAGTTAACAGTGTTCCTGTTTTAAAAATTTTAGCCTTTTGGGGTCCATCCAGGATGACATTTTCAGCATCCATTTGCGGTCACATTAGGTTCTCACTCTATATTTGTCAGTATTACAACCCAAACAAACGTACTGCTTGGAATTTTCACTGCAGTAAGTGCTATTGTTGGGGTGGTGTTGTTGCAGCAACGTACGTCTTTAGGAAATGGCAGGAACACGACTCCCAGATTTTTGTGGCCCCTACATAAGCAATAGCTAAATGTTCAATGGAGTAGGCTACTTTTTGGTTCCACTTGCAATCCTGACATATTTGAAATATGTTGACCAATCACATTGTGATGACCTCAAATGGAAACACCATTGTTATTTTTCTTTTCATAAGTGCTTCCTTTTGGGGTTGTCTCGGCTGTGAGTTTTTTTCTGCAGATAGCTGCTCACACTGATAACGACCACATGAATAGACAATGATTCTAGCCCATTCATTGAGTGGGAGGACTGCAATGTGTTCAAGGACCTATTGTACGCATGGAAGGCGGGGTTGAGTTGCATTTGCCAATATCTGTATTAAAAGTAGTTATTGCATGCTGCATATCTTCTCCACTTTAGGAACTTTGGCAAGGCAGGAATGATACATTAAAAACTGGACAATCCTCAACGGCAGGAAGACGCTCCCTCACAGTCTGTTTCATTGACCCAACCTGAGCACTGCCTTGAGTTTCAGGAATAGTAAGTGCTACTTGTTGGGGCAGTCATACAGACATGATCAGCATGAAATGTCTACACATTGACGTGACATTAGCAATCATATCGGAGGAACAAACTCTTTCTTTGAATCTGTCAGCAAGACTGCTCAAACATAAGCACTCACTTGTGTTCAGAGAACAGTAAGTGCTTCTTGTTGGGGTAGTTCTGGTGACTTTTCATATGACGGTTGGTCAAATTTGATGATCTCAAATCATGATCTTCTCAAATAGAGGAGTTAACAGTGTTCCTGTTTTAAAAATTTTAGCCTTTTGGGGTCCATCCAGGATGACATTTTCAGCATCCATTTGCGGTCACATTAGGTTCTCACTCTATATTTGTCAGTATTACAACCCAAACAAACGTACTGCCTGGAATTTTCACTGCAGTAAGTGCTATTGTTGGGGTAGTGTTGCTGCAGCAACGTACGTCTTTAGGAAATGGCAGGAACACGACTCCCAGATTTTTGTGGCCCCTACATAAGCAATAGCTAAATGTTCAATGGAGTAGGCTACTTTTTGGTTCCACTTGCAATCCTGACATATTTGAAATATGTTGACCAATCACATTGTGATGACCTCAAATGGAAACACTATTGTTATTTTTCTTTTCATAAGTGCTTCCTTTTGGGGTTGTCTCGGATGTGAGTTTTTTTCTGCAGACAGCTGATAACCATCACATGAATTGACAATGATTCTAGCCCATTCATTGAGTGGGAGGACTGCAATGTGTTCAAGGACCTATTGTACGTATGGAAGGCGGGGTTGAGTTGCATTTGCCAATATCTGTATTAAAAGTAGTTATTGCATGCTGCATAACTTCTTCACGTTAGGAACTTTGGCAAGGCAGGAATGATACATTAAAAACTGGACAATCCTCAACGGAAGGAAGACGCTCCCTCCCAGTCTGTTTCATTGACCCAACCTGAGCACTGCCTTGAGTTTGAGGAATAGTAAGTGCTACTTGTTGGGGCAGTCATACAGACATGATCAGCATGAAATGTCTACACATTGACGTGACATTAGCAATCATATCGGAGGAACAAACTCTTTCTTTGAATCTGTCAGCAAGATTGCTCAAACATAAGCACTCACTTGTGTTCAGAGAACAGTAAGTGCTTCTTGTTGGGGTAGTTCTGGTGACTTTTCATATGACGGTTGGTCAAATTTGATGATCTCAAATCATGATCTTCTTAAATAGAGGAGTTAACAGTTTTCCTGTTTTAAAAATTTTAGCCTTTTGGGGTCCATCCAGGATGACATTTTCAGCATCCATTTGCGGTCACATTAGGTTCTCACTCTATATTTGTCAGTATTACAACCCAAACAAACGTACTGCCTGGAATTTTCACTGCAGTAAGTGCTATTGTTGGGGTAGTGTTGCTGCAGCAACGTACGTCTTTAGGAAATGGCAGGAACACGACTCCCAGATTTTTGTGGCCCCTACATAAGCAATAGCTAAATGTTCAATGGAGTAGGCTACTTTTTGGTTCCACTTGCAATCCTGACATATTTGAAATATGTTGACCAATCACATTGTGATGACCTCAAATGGAAACACTATTGTTATTTTTCTTTTCATAAGTGCTTCCTTTTGGGGTTGTCTCGGCTGTGAGTTTTTTTCTGCAGACAGCTGATAACCATCACATGAATTGACAACGATTCTAGCCCATTCATTGAGTGTGAGGACTGCAATGTGTTCAAGGACCTATTGTACGCATGGAAGTCGGGGTTGAGTTTCATTGGCCAATATCTTTATTAAAAGTAGTTATTGCATGCTGCATATCTTCTCCACTTTAGGAACTTTGGCAAGGCAGGAATGATACATTAAAAACTGGACAATCCTCAACGGAAGGAAGACGCTCCCTCCCAGTCTGTTTCATTGAACCAACCTGAGCACTGCCTTGAGTTTGAGGAATAGTAAGTGCTACTTGTTGGGGCAGTCATACAGACATGATCAACATGAAATGTCTACACGTTGACGTGACATTAGCAATCATATCGGAGGAACAAACTCTTTTCTTTGAATCTGTCAGCAAGATTGCTCAAACATAAGCACTCACTTGTGTTCAGAGAACAGTAAGTGCTTCTTGTTGGGGTAGTTCTGGTGACTTTTCATATGACGGTTGGTCAAATTTGATGATCTCAAATCATGATCATCTCAATTAGAGGAGTTAACAGTTTTCCTGTTTTAAAAATTTTAGCTTTTTGGGGTCCATCCAGGATGACATTTTCAGCATCCATTTGCGGTCACATTAGGTTCTCACTCTATATTTGTCAGTATTACAACCCAAACAAACGTACTGCCTGGAATTTTCACTGCAGTAAGTGCTATTGTTGGGGTAGTGTTGCTGCAGCAACGTACGTCTTTAGGAAATGGCAGGAACACGACTCCCAGATTTTTGTGGCCCCTACATAAGCAATAGCAAAATGTTCAATGGAGTTGGCTACCTTTTGGTTCCTCTTGCAATCCTGACATATTTGAAATATGTTGACCAATCACATTGTGATGACCTCAATTGGAAACACCATTGTTATTTTTCTTTTCATAAGTGCTTCCTTTTGGGGTTGTCTCGGATGTGAGTTTTTTTCTGCAGACAGCTGATAACCATCACATGAATTGACAATGATTCTAGCCCATTCATTGAGTGGGAGGACTGCAATGTGTTCAAGGACCTATTGTACGCATGGAAGGCGGGGTTGAGTTGCATTTGCCAATATCTGTATTAAAAGTAGTTATTGCATGCTGCATATCTTCTCCACTTTAGGAACTTTGGCAAGGCAGGAATGATACATTAAAAACTGGACAATCCTCAACGGCAGGAAGACGCTCCCTCACAGTCTGTTTCATTGACCCAACCTGAGCACTGCCTTGAGTTTCAGGAATAGTAAGTGCTACTTGTTGGGGCAGTCATACAGACATGATCAGCATGAAATGTCTACACATTGACGTGACATTAGCAATCATATCGGAGGAACAAACTCTTTCTTTGAATCTGTCAGCAAGACTGCTCAAACATAAGCACTCACTTGTGTTCAGAGAACAGTAAGTGCTTCTTGTTGGGGTAGTTCTGGTGACTTTTCATATGACGGTTGGTCAAATTTGATGATCTCAAATCATGATCTTCTTAAATAGAGGAGTTAACAGTGTTCCTGTTTTAAAAATTTTAGCCTTTTGGGGTCCATCCAGGATGACATTTTCAGCATCCATTTGCGGTCACATTAGGTTCTCACTCTATATTTGTCAGTATTACAACCCAAACAAACGTACTGCCTGGAATTTTCACTGCAGTAAGTGCTATTGTTGGGGTAGTGTTGCTGCAGCAACGTACGTCTTTAGGAAATGGCAGGAACACGACTCCCTGATTTTTGTGGCCCCTACATAAGCAATAGCAAAATGTTCAATGGAGTAGGCTACTTTTTGGTTCCACTTGCAATCCTGACATATTTGAAATATGTTGACCAATCACATTGTGATGACCTCAAATGGAAACACCATTGTTATTTTTCTTTTCATAAGTGCTTCCTTTTGAGGTTGTCTCGGCTGTGAGTTTTTTTCTGCAGATAGCTGCTCACACTGATAACGACCACATGAATAGACAATGATTCTAGCCCATTCATTGAGTGGGAGGACTGCAATGTGTTCAAGGACCTATTGTACGCATGGAAGGCGGGGTTGAGTTGCATTTGCCAATATCTGTATTAAAAGTAGTTATTGCATGCTGCATATCTTCTCCACTTTAGGAACTTTGGCAAGGCAGGAATGATACATTAAAAACTGGACAATCCTCAACGGAAGGAAGACGCTCCCTCACAGTCTGTTTCATTGACCCAACCTGAGCACTGCCTTGAGTTTCAGGAATAGTAAGTGCTACTTGTTGGGGCAGTCATACAGACATGATCAGCATGAAATGTCTACACATTGACGTGACATTAGCAATCATATCGGAGGAACAAACTCTTTCTTTGAATCTGTCAGCAAGATTGCTCAAACATAAGCACTCACTTGTGTTCAGAGAACAGTAAGTGCTTCTTGTTGGGGTAGTTCTGGTGACTTTTCATATGACGGTTGGTCAAATTTGATGATCTCAAATCATGATCTTCTCAAATAGATGAGTTAACAGTGTTCCTGTTTTAAAAATTTTAGCCTTTTGGGGTCCATCCAGGATGACATTTTCAGCATCCATTTGCGGTCACATTAGGTTCTCACTCTATATTTGTCAGTATTACAACCCAAACAAACGTACTGCTTGGAATTTTCACTGCAGTAAGTGCTATTGTTGGGGTGGTGTTGTTGCAGCAACGTACGTCTTTAGGAAATGGCAGGAACACGACTCCCAGATTTTTGTGGCCCCTACATAAGCAATAGCTAAATGTTCAATGGAGTAGGCTACTTTTTGGTTCCACTTGCAATCCTGACATATTTGAAATATGTTGACCAATCACATTGTGATGACCTCAAATGGAAACACCATTGTTATTTTTCTTTTCATAAGTGCTTCCTTTTGGGGTTGTCTCGGCTGTGAGTTTTTTTCTGCAGATAGCTGCTCACACTGATAACGACCACATGAATAGACAATGATTCTAGCCCATTCATTGAGTGGGAGGACTGCAATGTGTTCAAGGACCTATTGTACGCATGGAAGGCGGGGTTGAGTTGCATTTGCCAATATCTGTATTAAAAGTAGTTATTGCATGCTGCATATCTTCTCCACTTTAGGAACTTTGGCAAGGCAGGAATGATACATTAAAAACTGGACAATCCTCAACGGCAGGAAGACGCTCCCTCACAGTCTGTTTCATTGACCCAACCTGAGCACTGCCTTGAGTTTCAGGAATAGTAAGTGCTACTTGTTGGGGCAGTCATACAGACATGATCAGCATGAAATGTCTACACATTGACGTGACATTAGCAATCATATCGGAGGAACAAACTCTTTCTTTGAATCTGTCAGCAAGACTGCTCAAACATAAGCACTCACTTGTGTTCAGAGAACAGTAAGTGCTTCTTGTTGGGGTAGTTCTGGTGACTTTTCATATGACGGTTGGTCAAATTTGATGATCTCAAATCATGATCTTCTCAAATAGAGGAGTTAACAGTGTTCCTGTTTTAAAAATTTTAGCCTTT
This sequence comes from Festucalex cinctus, assembly GCF_051991245.1. Taxonomy (NCBI): domain Eukaryota; kingdom Metazoa; phylum Chordata; class Actinopteri; order Syngnathiformes; family Syngnathidae; genus Festucalex; species Festucalex cinctus. The sequence continues at coordinate 22,281,449 of NC_135427.1, forward strand.
TGGGGTCCATCCAGGATGACATTTTCAGCATCCATTTGCGGTCACATTAGGTTCTCACTCTATATTTGTCAGTATTACAACCCAAACAAACGTACTGCCTGGAATTTTCACTGCAGTAAGTGCTATTGTTGGGGTAGTGTTGCTGCAGCAACGTACGTCTTTAGGAAATGGCAGGAACACGACTCCCAGATTTTTGTGGCCCCTACATAAGCAATAGCTAAATGTTCAATGGAGTAGGCTACTTTTTGGTTCCACTTGCAATCCTGACATATTTGAAATATGTTGACCAATCACATTGTGATGACCTCAAATGGAAACACTATTGTTATTTTTCTTTTCATAAGTGCTTCCTTTTGGGGTTGTCTCGGCTGTGAGTTTTTTTCTGCAGACAGCTGATAACCATCACATGAATTGACAACGATTCTAGCCCATTCATTGAGTGTGAGGACTGCAATGTGTTCAAGGACCTATTGTACGCATGGAAGGCGGGGTTGAGTTTCATTGGCCAATATCTTTATTAAAAGTAGTTATTGCATGCTGCATATCTTCTCCACTTTAGGAACTTTGGCAAGGCAGGAATGATACATTAAAAACTGGACAATCCTCAACGGAAGGAAGACGCTCCCTCCCAGTCTGTTTCATTGAACCAACCTGAGCACTGCCTTGAGTTTGAGGAATAGTAAGTGCTACTTGTTGGGGCAGTCATACAGACATGATCACCATGAAATGTCTACACGTTGACGTGACATTAGCAATCATATCGGAGGAACAAACTCTTTTCTTTGAATCTGTCAGCAAGATTGCTCAAACATAAGCACTCAATTGTGTTCAGAGAACAGTAAGTGCTTCTTGTTGGGGTAGTTCTGGTGACTTTTCATATGACGGTTGGTCAAATTTGATGATCTCAAATCATGATCATCTCAATTAGAGGAGTTAACAGTTTTCCTGTTTTAAAAATTTTAGCTTTTTGGGGTCCATCCAGGATGACATTTTCAGCATCCATTTGCGGTCACATTAGGTTCTCACTCTATATTTGTCAGTATTACAACCCAAACAAACGAAACTGCCTGGAATTTTCACTGCAGTAAGTGCTATTGTTGGGGTAGTGTTGCTGCAGCAACGTACGTCTTTAGGAAATGGCAGGAACACGACTCCCAGATTTTTGTGGCCCCTACATAAGCAATAGCAAAATGTTCAATGGAGTTGGCTACCTTTTGGTTCCTCTTGCAATCCTGACATATTTGAAATATGTTGACCAATCACATTGTGATGACCTCAATTGGAAACACCATTGTTATTTTTCTTTTCATAAGTGCTTCCTTTTGGGGTTGTCTCGGATGTGAGTTTTTTTCTGCAGACAGCTGATAACCATCACATGAATTGACAATGATTCTAGCCCATTCATTGAGTGGGAGGACTGCAATGTGTTCAAGGACCTATTGTACGCATGGAAGGCGGGGTTGAGTCGCATTTGCCAATATCTGTATTAAAAGTAGTTATTGCATGCTGCATATCTTCTCCACTTTAGGAACTTTGGCAAGGCAGGAATGATACATTAAAAACTGGACAATCCTCAACGGAAGGAAGACGCTCCCTCACAGTCTGTTTCATTGACCCAACCTGAGCACTGCCTTGAGTTTCAGGAATAGTAAGTGCTACTTGTTGGGGCAGTCATACAGACATGATCAGCATGAAATGTCTACACATTGACGTGACATTAGCAATCATATCAGAGGAACAAACTCTTTCTTTGAATCTGTCAGCAAGATTGCTCAAACATAAGCACTCACTTGTGTTCAGAGAACAGTAAGTGCTTCTTGTTGGGGTAGTTCTGGTGACTTTTCATATGACGGTTGGTCAAATTTGATGATCTCAAATCATGATCTTCTTAAATAGAGGAGTTAACAGTGTTCCTGTTTTAAAAATTTTAGCCTATTGGGGTCCATCCAGGATGACATTTTCAGCATCCATTTGCGGTCACATTAGGTTCTCACTCTATATTTGTCAGTATTACAACCCAAACAAACGTACTGCCTGGAATTTTCACTGCAGTGAGTGTTATTGTTGGGGTAGTGTTGCTGCAGCAATGTACGTCTTTAGGAAATGGCAGGAACACGACTCCCAGATTTTTGTGGCCCCTACATAAGCAATAGCTAAATGTTCAATGGAGTAGGCTACTTTTTGGTTCCACTTGCAATCCTAACATATTTGAAATATGTTGACCAATCACATTGTGATGACCTCAAATGGAAACACCATTGTTATTTTTCTTTTCATAAGTGCTTCCTTTTGGGGTTGTCTCGGCTGTGAGTTTTTTTCTGCAGACAGCTGATAACCATCACATGAATTGACAATGATTCTAGCCCATTCATTGAGTGTGAGGACTGCAATGTGTTCAAGGACCTATTGTACGCATGGAAGGCGTGGTTGAGTTTCATTGGCCAATATCTTTATTAAAAGTTGTTATTGCATGCTGCATATCTTCTCCACTTTAGGAACTTTGGCAAGGCAGGAATGATACATTAAAAACTGGACAATCCTCAACGGAAGGAAGACGCTCCCTCCCAGTCTGTTTCATTGACCCAACCTGAGCACTGCCTTGAGTTTCAGGAATAGTAAGTGCTACTTGTTGGGGCAGTCATACAGACATGATCAGCATGAAATGTCTACACATTGACGTGACATTAGCAATCATATCGGAGGAACAAACTCTTTCTTTGAATCTGTCAGCAAGATTGCTCAAACATAAGCACTCACTTGTGTTCAGAGAACAGTAAGTGCTTCTTGTTGGGGTAGTTCTGGTGACTTTTCATATGACGGTTGGTCAAATTTGATGATCTCAAATCATGATCTTCTCAAATAGAGGAGTTAACAGTGTTCCTGTTTTAAAAATTTTAGCCTTTTGGGGTCCATCCAGGATGACATTTTCAGCATCCATTTGCGGTCACATTAGGTTCTCACTCTATATTTGTCAGTATTACAACCCAAACAAACGTACTGCCTGGAATTTTCACTGCAGTAAGTGCTATTGTTGGGGTAGTGTTGCTGCAGCAACGTACGTCTTTAGGAAATGGCAGGAACACGACTCCCAGATTTTTGTGGCCCCTACATAAGCAATAGCTAAATGTTCAATGGAGTAGGCTACTTTTTGGTTCCACTTGCAATCCTGACATATTTGAAATATGTTGACCAATCACATTGTGATGACCTCAAATGGAAACACTATTGCTATTTTTCTTTTCATAAGTGCTTCCTTTTGGGGTTGTCTCGGCTGTGAGTTTTTTTCTGCAGACAGCTGATAACCATCACATGAATTGACAACGATTCTAGCCCATTCATTGAGTGTGAGGACTGCAATGTGTTCAAGGACCTATTGTACGCATGGAAGGCGGGGTTGAGTTGCATTTGCCAATATCTGTATTAAAAGTAGTTATTGCATGCTGCATATCTTCTCCACTTTAGGAACTTTGGCAAGGCAGGAATGATACATTAAAAACTGGACAATCCTCAACGGAAGGAAGACGCTCCCTCCCAGTCTGTTTCATTGACCCAACCTGAGCACTGCCTTGATTTTCAGGAATAGTAAGTGCTACTTGTTGGGGCAGTCATACAGACATGATCAGCATGAAATGTCTACACATTGACATGACATTAGCAATCATATCGGAGGAACAAACTCTTTCTTTGAATCTGTCAGCAAGATTGCTCAAACATAAGCACTCACTTGTGTTCAGAGAACAGTAAGTGCTTCTTGTTGGGGTAGTTCTGGTGACTTTTCATACGACGGTTGGTCAAATTTGATGATCTCAAATCATGATCATCTCAAATAGAGGAGTTAACAGTTTTCCTGTTTTAAAAATTTTAGCCTATTGGGGTCCATCCAGGATGACATTTTCAGCATCCATTTGCGGTCACATTAGGTTCTCACTCTATATTTGTCAGTATTACAACCCAAACAAACGTACTGCCTGGAATTTTCACTGCAGTGAGTGTTATTGTTGGGGTAGTGTTGCTGCAGCAATGTACGTCTTTAGGAAATGGCAGGAACACGACTCCCAGATTTTTGTGGCCCCTACATAAGCAATAGCTAAATGTTCAATGGAGTAGGCTACTTTTTGGTTCCACTTGCAATCCTAACATATTTGAAATATGTTGACCAATCACATTGTGATGACCTCAAATGGAAACACCATTGTTATTTTTCTTTTCATAAGTGCTTCCTTTTGGGGTTGTCTCGGCTGTGAGTTTTTTTTCTGCAGATAGCTGCTCACACTGATAACGACCACATGAATTGACAATGATTCTAGCCCATTCATTGAGTGGGAGGACTGCAATGTGTTCAAGGACCTATTGTACGCATGGAAGGCGGGGTTGAGTTGCATTTGCCAATATCTGTATTAAAAGTAGTTATTGCATGCTGCATAACTTCTTCACTTTAGGAACTTTGGCAAGGCAGGAATGATACATTAAAAACTGGACAATCCTCAACGGAAGGAAGACGCTCCCTCCCAGTCTGTTTCATTGACCCAACCTGAGCACTGCCTTGAGTTTGAGGAATAGTAAGTGCTACTTGTTGGGGCAGTCATACAGACATGATCAACATGAAATGTCTACACATTGACATGACATTAGCAATCATATCGGAGGAACAAACTCTTTCTTTGAATCTGTCAGCAAGATTGCTCAAACATAAGCACTCACTTGTGTTCAGAGAACAGTAAGTGCTTCTTGTTGGGGTAGTTCTGGTGACTTTTCATACGACGGTTGGTCAAATTTGATGATCTCAAATCATGATCATCTCAAATAGAGGAGTTAACAGTTTTCCTGTTTTAAAAATTTTAGCCTATTGGGGTCCATCCAGGATGACATTTTCAGCATCCATTTGCGGTCACATTAGGTTCTCACTCTATATTTGTCAGTATTACAACCCAAACAAACGTACTGCCTGGAATTTTCACTGCAGTGAGTGTTATTGTTGGGGTAGTGTTGCTGCAGCAATGTACGTCTTTAGGAAATGGCAGGAACACGACTCCCAGATTTTTGTGGCCCCTACATAAGCAATAGCTAAATGTTCAATGGAGTAGGCTACTTTTTGGTTCCACTTGCAATCCTAACATATTTGAAATATGTTGACCAATCACATTGTGATGACCTCAAATGGAAACACCATTGTTATTTTTCTTTTCATAAGTGCTTCCTTTTGGGGTTGTCTCGGCTGTGAGTTTTTTTTCTGCAGATAGCTGCTCACACTGATAACGACCACATGAATTGACAATGATTCTAGCCCATTCATTGAGTGGGAGGACTGCAATGTGTTCAAGGACCTATTGTACGCATGGAAGGCGGGGTTGAGTTGCATTTGCCAATATCTGTATTAAAAGTAGTTATTGCATGCTGCATAACTTCTTCACTTTAGGAACTTTGGCAAGGCAGGAATGATACATTAAAAACTGGACAATCCTCAACGGAAGGAAGACGCTCCCTCCCAGTCTGTTTCATTGACCCAACCTGAGCACTGCCTTGAGTTTGAGGAATAGTAAGTGCTACTTGTTGGGGCAGTCATACAGACATGATCAACATGAAATGTCTACACATTGACATGACATTAGCAATCATATCGGAGGAACAAACTCTTTCTTTGAATCTGTCAGCAAGATTGCTCAAACATAAGCACTCACTTGTGTTCAGAGAACAGTAAGTGCTTCTTGTTGGGGTAGTTCTGGTGACTTTTCATACGACGGTTGGTCAAATTTGATGATCTCAAATCATGATCATCTCAAATAGAGGAGTTAACAGTTTTCCTGTTTTAAAAATTTTAGCCTTTTGGGGTCCATCCAGGATGACATTTTCAGCATCCATTTGCGGTCACATTAGGTTCTCACTCTATATTTGTCAGTATTACAACCCAAACAAACGTACTGCCTGGAATTTTCACTGCAGTGAGTGTTATTGTTGGGGTAGTGTTGCTGCAGCAATGTACGTCTTTAGGAAATGGCAGGAACACGACTCCCAGATTTTTGTGGCCCCTACATAAGCAATAGCTAAATGTTCAATTGAGTAGGCTACTTTTTGGTTCCACTTGCAATCCTGACATATTTGAAATATGATGACCAATCACATTGTGATGACCTCAAATGGAAACACCATTGTTATTTTTCTTTTCATAAGTGCTTCCTTTTGGGGTTGTCTCGGCTGTGAGTTTTTTTCTGCAGATAGCTGCTCACACTGATAACGACCACATGAATTGACAATGATTCTAGCCCATTCATTGAGTGGGAGGACTGCAATGTGTTCAAGGACCTATTGTACGCATGGAAGGCGGGGTTGAGTTGCATTTGCCAATATCTGTATTAAAAGTAGTTATTGCATGCTGCATATCTTCTCCACTTTAGGAACTTTGGCAAGGCAGGAATGATACATTAAAAACTGGACAATCCTCAACGGAAGGAAGACGCTCCCTCCCAGTCTGTTTCATTGAACCAACCTGAGCACTGCCTTGAGTTTGAGGAATAGTAAGTGCTACTTGTTGGGGCAGTCATACAGACATGATCAACATGAAATGTCTACACATTGACGTGACATTAGAAATCATATCGGAGGAACAAACTCTTTTCTTTGAATCTGTCAGCAAGATTGCTCAAACATAAGCACTCACTTGTGTTCAGAGAACAGTAAGTGCTTCTTGTTGGGGTAGTTCTGGTGACTTTTCATATGACGGTTGGTCAAATTTGATGATCTCAAATCATGATCTTCTCAAATAGAGGAGTTAACAGTGTTCCTGTTTTAAAAATTTTAGCCTTTTGGGGTCCATCCAGGATGACATTTTCAGCATCCATTTGCGGTCACATTAGGTTCTCACTCTATATTTGTCAGTATTACAAACCAAACAAACGTACTGCCTGGAATTTTCACTGCAGTAAGTGCTATTGTTGGGGTAGTGTTGCTGCAGCAACGTACGTCTTTAGGAAATGGCAGGAACACGACTCCCAGATTTTTGTGGCCCCTACATAAGCAATAGCTAAATGTTCAATGGAGTAGGCTACTTTTTGGTTCAACTTGCAATCCTGACATATTTGAAATATGTTGACCAATCACATTGTGATGACCTCAAATGGAAACACTATTGCTATTTTTCTTTTCATAAGTGCTTCCTTTTGGGGTTGTCTCGGCTGTGAGTTTTTTTCTGCAGACAGCTGATAACCATCACATGAATTGACAACGATTCTAGCCCATTCATTGAGTGTGAGGACTGCAATGTGTTCAAGGACCTATTGTACGCATGGAAGGGGGGTTGAGTTTCATTGGCCAATATCTTTATTAAAAGTAGTTATTGCATGCTGCATATCTTCTCCACTTTAGGAACTTTGGCAAGGCAGGAATGATACATTAAAAACTGGACAATCCTCAACGGAAGGAAGACGCTCCCTCCCAGTCTGTTTCATTGAACCAACCTGAGCACTGCCTTGAGTTTGAGGAATAGTAAGTGCTACTTGTTGGGGCAGTCATACAGACATGATCAACATGAAATGTCTACACATTGACGTGACATTAGAAATCATATCGGAGGAACAAACTCTTTTCTTTGAATCTGTCAGCAAGACTGCTCAAACATAAGCACTCAATTGTGTTCAGAGAACAGTAAGTGCTTCTTGTTGGGGTAGTTCTGGTGACTTTTCATATGACGGTTGGTCAAATTTGATGATCTCAAATCATGATCATCTCAAATAGAGGAGTTAACAGTTTTCCTGTTTTAAAAATTTTAGCCTATTGGGGTCCATCCAGGATGACATTTTCAGCATCCATTTGCGGTCACATTAGGTTCTCACTCTATATTTGTCAGTATTACAACCCAAACAAACGTACTGCCTGGAATTTTCACTGCAGTGAGTGTTAATGTTGGGGTAGTGTTGCTGCAGCAATGTACGTCTTTAGGAAATGGCAGGAACACGACTCCCAGATTTTTGTGGCCCCTACATAAGCAATAGCTAAATGTTCAATGGAGTAGGCTACTTTTTGGTTCCACTTGCAATCCTAACATATTTGAAATATGTTGACCAATCACATTGTGATGACCTCAAATGGAAACACCATTGTTATTTTTCTTTTCATAAGTGCTTCCTTTTGGGGTTGTCTCGGCTGTGAGTTTTTTTCTGCAGATAGCTGCTCACACTGATAACGACCACATGAATTGACAATGATTCTAGCCCATTCATTGAGTGGGAGGACTGCAATGTGTTCAAGGACCTATTGTACGCATGGAAGGCGGGGTTGAGTTGCATTTGCCAATATCTGTATTAAAAGTAGTTATTGCATGCTGCATATCTTCTCCACTTTAGGAACTTTGGCAAGGCAGGAATGATACATTAAAAACTGGACAATCCTCAACGGAAGGAAGACGCTCCCTCCCAGTCTGTTTCATTGACCCAACCTGAGCACTGCCTTGAGTTTCAGGAATAGTAAGTGCTACTTGTTGGGGCAGTCATACAGACATGATCAGCATGAAATGTCTACACATTGACGTGACATTAGCAATCACATCGGAGGAACAAACTCTTTCTTTGAATCTGTCAGCAAGATTGCTCAAACATAAGCACTCACTTGTGTTCAGAGAACAGTAAGTGCTTCTTGTTGGGGTAGTTCTGGTGACTTTTCATACGACGGTTGGTCAAATTTGATGATCTCAAATCATGATCATCTCAAATAGAGGAGTTAACAGTTTTCCTGTTTTAAAAATTTTAGCCTATTGGGGTCCATCCAGGATGACATTTTCAGCATCCATTTGAGGTCACATTAGGTTCTCACTCTATATTTGTCAGTATTACAACCCAAACAAACGTACTGCCTGGAATTTTCACTGCAGTGAGTGTTATTGTTGGGGTAGTGTTGCTGCAGCAATGTACGTCTTTAGGAAATGGCAGGAACACGACTCCCAGATTTTTGTGGCCCCTACATAAGCAATAGCTAAATGTTCAATGGAGTAGGCTACTTTTTGGTTCCACTTGCAATCCTAACATATTTGAAATATGTTGACCAATCACATTGTGATGACCTCAAATGGAAACACCATTGTTATTTTTCTTTTCATAAGTGCTTCCTTTTGGGGTTGTCTCGGCTGTGAGTTTTTTTCTGCAGACAGCTGATAACCATCACATGAATTGACAATGATTCTAGCCCATTCATTGAGTGTGAGGACTGCAATGTGTTCAAGGACCTATTGTACGCATGGAAGGCGTGGTTGAGTTTCATTGGCCAATATCTTTATTAAAAGTTGTTATTGCATGCTGCATATCTTCTCCACTTTAGGAACTTTGGCAAGGCAGGAATGATACATTAAAAACTGGACAATCCTCAACGGAAGGAAGACGCTCCCTCCCAGTCTGTTTCATTGACCCAACCTGAGCACTGCCTTGAGTTTCAGGAATAGTAAGTGCTACTTGTTGGGGCAGTCATACAGACATGATCAGCATGAAATGTCTACACATTGACGTGACATTAGCAATCATATCGGAGGAACAAACTCTTTCTTTGAATCTGTGAGCAAGATTGCTCAAACATAAGCACTCACTTGTGTTCAGAGAAAAGTAAGTGTTTCTTGTTGGGGTAGTTCTGGTGACTTTTCATATGACGGTTGGTCAAATTTGATGATCTCAAATCATGATCTTCTCAAATAGAGGAGTTAACAGTGTTCCTGTTTTAAAAATTTTAGCCTTTTGGGGTCCATCCAGGATGACATTTTCAGCATCCATTTGCGGTCACATTAGGTTCTCACTCTATATTTGTCAGTATTACAACCCAAACAAACATACTGCTTGGAATTTTCGCTGCAGTAAGTGCTATTGTTGGGGTAGTGTTGCTGCAGCAACGTACGTCTTTAGGAAATGGCAGGAACACGACTCCCAGATTTTTGTGGCCCCTACATAAGCAATAGCTAAATGTTCAATGGAGTTGGCTACTTTTTGGTTCCTCTTGCAATCCTGACATATTTGAAATATGTTGACCAATCACATTGTGATGACCTCAATTGGAAACACCATTGTTATTTTTCTTTTCATAAGTGCTTCCTTTTGGGGTTGTCTCGGATGTGAGTTTTTTTCTGCAGACAGCTGATAACCATCGCATGAATTGACAATGATTCTAGCCCATTCATTGAGTGGGAGGACTGCAATGTGTTCAAGGACCTATTGTACGCATGGAAGGCGGGGTTGAGTTGCATTTGCCAATATCTGTATTAAAAGTAGTTATTGCATGCTGCATAACTTCTTCACGTTAGGAACTTTGGCAAGGCAGGAATGATACATTAAAAACTGGACAATCCTCAACGGAAGGAAGACGCTCCCTCCCAGTCTGTTTCATTGACCCAACCTGAGCACTGCCTTGAGTTTGAGGAATAGTAAGTGCTACTTGTTGGGGCAGTCATACAGACATGATCAGCATGAAATGTCTACACATTGACGTGACATTAGCAATCATATCGGAGGAACAAACTCTTTCTTTGAATCTGTCAGCAAGATTGCTCAAACATAAGCACTCACTTGTGTTCAGAGAACAGTAAGTGCTTCTTGTTGGGGTAGTTCTGGTGACTTTTCATATGACGGTTGGTCAAATTTGATGATCTCAAATCATGATCTTCTTAAATAGAGGAGTTAACAGTTTTCCTGTTTTAAAAATTTTAGCCTTTTGGGGTCCATCCAGGATGACATTTTCAGCATCCATTTGCGGTCACATTAGGTTCTCACTCTATATTTGTCAGTATTACAACCCAAACAAACGTACTGCCTGGAATTTTCACTGCAGTAAGTGTTATTGTTGGGGTAGTGTTGCTGCAGCAACGTACGTCTTTAGGAAATGGCAGGAACACGACTCCCAGATTTTTGTGGCCCCTACATAAGCAATAGCTAAATGTTCAATGGAGTAGGCTACTTTTTGGTTCCACTTGCAATCCTGACATATTTGAAATATGTTGACCAATCACATTGTGATGACCTCAAATGGAAACACTATTGTTATTTTTCTTTTCATAAGTGCTTCCTTTTGGGGTTGTCTCGGCTGTGAGTTTTTTTCTGCAGACAGCTGATAACCATCACATGAATTGACAACGATTCTAGCCCATTCATTGAGTGTGAGGACTGCAATGTGTTCAAGGACCTATTGTACGCATGGAAGTCGGGGTTGAGTTTCATTGGCCAATATCTTTATTAAAAGTAGTTATTGCATGCTGCATATCTTCTCCACTTTAGGAACTTTGGCAAGGCAGGAATGATACATTAAAAACTGGACAATCCTCAACGGAAGGAAGACGCTCCCTCCCAGTCTGTTTCATTGAACCAACCTGAGCACTGCCTTGAGTTTGAGGAATAGTAAGTGCTACTTGTTGGGGCAGTCATACAGACATGATCAACATGAAATGTCTACACGTTGACGTGACATTAGCAATCATATCGGAGGAACAAACTCTTTTCTTTGAATCTGTCAGCAAGATTGCTCAAACATAAGCACTCAATTGTGTTCAGAGAACAGTAAGTGCTTCTTGTTGGGGTAGTTCTGTTGACTTTTCATATGACGGTTGGTCAAATTTGATGATCTCAAATCATGATCATCTCAATTAGAGGAGTTAACAGTTTTCCTGTTTTAAAAATTTTAGCTTTTTGGGGTCCATCCAGGATGACATTTTCAGCATCCATTTGCGGTCACATTAGGTTCTCACTCTATATTTGTCAGTATTACAACCCAAACAAACGTACTGCCTGGAATTTTCACTGCAGTAAGTGCTATTGTTGGGGTAGTGTTGCTGCAGCAACGTACGTCTTTAGGAAATGGCAGGAACACGACTCCCAGATTTTTGTGGCCCCTACATAAGCAATAGCAAAATGTTCAATGGAGTTGGCTACCTTTTGGTTCCTCTTGCAATCCTGACATATTTGAAATATGTTGACCAATCACATTGTGATGACCTCAATTGGAAACACCATTGTTATTTTTCTTTTCATAAGTGCTTCCTTTTGGGGTTGTCTCGGATGTGAGTTTTTTTCTGCAGACAGCTGATAACCATCACATGAATTGACAATGATTCTAGCCCATTCATTGAGTGGGAGGACTGCAATGTGTTCAAGGACCTATTGTACGCATGGAAGGCGGGGTTGAGTTGCATTTGCCAATATCTGTATTAAAAGTAGTTATTGCATGCTGCATATCTTCTCCACTTTAGGAACTTTGGCAAGGCAGGAATGATACATTAAAAACTGGACAATCCTCAACGGAAGGAAGACGCTCCCTCACAGTCTGTTTCATTGACCCAACCTGAGCACTGCCTTGAGTTTCAGGAATAGTAAGTGCTACTTGTTGGGGCAGTCATACAGACATGATCAGCATGAAATGTCTACACATTGACGTGACATTAGCAATCATATCGGAGGAACAAACTCTTTCTTTGAATCTGTCAGCAAGATTGCTCAAACATAAGCACTCACTTGTGTTCAGAGAACAGTAAGTGCTTCTTGTTGGGGTAGTTCTGGTGACTTTTCATATGACGGTTGGTCAAATTTGATGATCTCAAATCATGATCTTCTTAAATAGAGGAGTTAACAGTTTTCCTGTTTTAAAATTTTTAGCCTTTTGGGGTCCATCCAGGATGACATTTTCAGCATCCATTTGCGGTCACATTAGGTTCTCACTCTATATTTGTCAGTATTACAACCCAAACAAACGTACTGCCTGGAATTTTCACTGCAGAAAGTGCTATTGTTGGGGTAGTGTTGCTGCAGCAACGTACGTCTTTAGGAAATGGCAGGAACACGACTCCCAGATTTTTGTGGCCCCTACATAAGCAATAGCTAAATGTTCAATGGAGTAGGCTACTTTTTGGTTCCACTTGCAATCCTGACATATTTGAAATATGTTGACCAATCACATTGTGATGACCTCAAATGGAAACACCATTGTTATTTTTCTTTTCATAAGTGCTTCCTTTTGGGGTTGTCTCGGCTGTGAGTTTTTTTCTGCAGATAGCTGCTCACACTGATAACGACCACATGAATTGACAATGATTCTAGCCCATTCATTGAGTGGGAGGACTGCAATGTGTTCAAGGACCTATTGTACGCATGGAAGGCGGGGTTGAGTTGCATTTGCCAATATCTGTATTAAAAGTAGTTATTGCATGCTGCATATCTTCTCCACTTTAGGAACTTTGGCAAGGCAGGAATGATACATTAAAAACTGGACAATCCTCAACGGAAGGAAGACGCTCCCTCACAGTCTGTTTCATTGACCCAACCTGAGCACTGCCTTGAGTTTGAGGAATAGTAAGTGCTACTTGTTGGGGCAGTCATACAGACATGATCAGCATGAAATGTCTACACATTGACGTGACATTAGCAATCATATCGGAGGAACAAACTCTTTCTTTGAATCTGTCAGCAAGACTGCTCAAACATAAGCACTCACTTGTGTTCAGAGAACAGTAAGTGCTTCTTGTTGGGGTAGTTCTGGTGACTTTTCATACGACGGTTGGTCAAATTTGATGATCTCAAATCATGATCATCTCAAATAGAGGAGTTAACAGTTTTCCTGTTTTAAAAATTTTAGCCTATTGGGGTCCATCCAGGATGACATTTTCAGCATCCATTTGCGGTCACATTAGGTTCTCACTCTATATTTGTCAGTATTACAACCCAAACAAACGTACTGCCTGGAATTTTCACTGCAGTGAGTGTTATTGTTGGGGTAGTGTTGCTGCAGCAATGTACGTCTTTAGGAAATGGCAGGAACACGACTCCCAGATTTTTGTGGCCCCTACATAAGCAATAGCTAAATGTTCAATGGAGTAGGCTACTTTTTGGTTCCACTTGCAATCCTAACATATTTGAAATATGTTGACCAATCACATTGTGATGACCTCAAATGGAAACACCATTGTTATTTTTCTTTTCATAAGTGCTTCCTTTTGGGGTTGTCTCGGCTGTGAGTTTTTTTCTGCAGACAGCTGATAACCATCACATGAATTGACAATGATTCTAGCCCATTCATTGAGTGTGAGGACTGCAATGTGTTCAAGGACCTATTGTACGCATGGAAGGCGTGGTTGAGTTTCATTGGCCAATATCTTTATTAAAAGTTGTTATTGCATGCTGCATATCTTCTCCACTTTAGGAACTTTGGCAAGGCAGGAATGATACATTAAAAACTGGACAATCCTCAACGGAAGGAAGACGCTCCCTCCCAGTCTGTTTCATTGACCCAACCTGAGCACTGCCTTGAGTTTGAGGAATAGTAAGTGCTACTTGTTGGGGCAGTCATACAGACATGATCAACATGAAATGTCTACACGTTGACGTGACATTAGCAATCATATCGGAGGAACAAACTCTTTTCTTTGAATCTGTCAGCAAGATTGCTCAAACATAAGCACTCAATTGTGTTCAGAGAACAGTAAGTGCTTCTTGTTGGGGTAGTTCTGTTGACTTTTCATATGACGGTTGGTCAAATTTGATGATCTCAAATCATGATCATCTCAATTAGAGGAGTTAACAGTTTTCCTGTTTTAAAAATTTTAGCTTTTTGGGGTCCATCCAGGATGACATTTTCAGCATCCATTTGCGGTCACATTAGGTTCTCACTCTATATTTGTCAGTATTACAACCCAAACAAACGTACTGCCTGGAATTTTCACTGCAGTAAGTGCTATTGTTGGGGTAGTGTTGCTGCAGCAACGTACGTCTTTAGGAAATGGCAGGAACACGACTCCCAGATTTTTGTGGCCCCTACATAAGCAATAGCAAAATGTTCAATGGAGTTGGCTACCTTTTGGTTCCTCTTGCAATCCTGACATATTTGAAATATGTTGACCAATCACATTGTGATGACCTCAATTGGAAACACCATTGTTATTTTTCTTTTCATAAGTGCTTCCTTTTGGGGTTGTCTCGGATGTGAGTTTTTTTCTGCAGACAGCTGATAACCATCACATGAATTGACAATGATTCTAGCCCATTCATTGAGTGGGAGGACTGCAATGTGTTCAAGGACCTATTGTACGCATGGAAGGCGGGGTTGAGTTGCATTTGCCAATATCTGTATTAAAAGTAGTTATTGCATGCTGCATATCTTCTCCACTTTAGGAACTTTGGCAAGGCAGGAATGATACATTAAAAACTGGACAATCCTCAACGGAAGGAAGACGCTCCCTCACAGTCTGTTTCATTGACCCAACCTGAGCACTGCCTTGAGTTTCAGGAATAGTAAGTGCTACTTGTTGGGGCAGTCATACAGACATGATCAGCATGAAATGTCTACACATTGACGTGACATTAGCAATCATATCGGAGGAACAAACTCTTTCTTTGAATCTGTCAGCAAGATTGCTCAAACATAAGCACTCACTTGTGTTCAGAGAACAGTAAGTGCTTCTTGTTGGGGTAGTTCTGGTGACTTTTCATATGACGGTTGGTCAAATTTGATGATCTCAAATCATGATCTTCTTAAATAGAGGAGTTAACAGTTTTCCTGTTTTAAAATTTTTAGCCTTTTGGGGTCCATCCAGGATGACATTTTCAGCATCCATTTGCGGTCACATTAGGTTCTCACTCTATATTTGTCAGTATTACAACCCAAACAAACGTACTGCCTGGAATTTTCACTGCAGAAAGTGCTATTGTTGGGGTAGTGTTGCTGCAGCAACGTACGTCTTTAGGAAATGGCAGGAACACGACTCCCAGATTTTTGTGGCCCCTACATAAGCAATAGCTAAATGTTCAATGGAGTAGGCTACTTTTTGGTTCCACTTGCAATCCTGACATATTTGAAATATGTTGACCAATCACATTGTGATGACCTCAAATGGAAACACCATTGTTATTTTTCTTTTCATAAGTGCTTCCTTTTGGGGTTGTCTCGGCTGTGAGTTTTTTTCTGCAGATAGCTGCTCACACTGATAACGACCACATGAATTGACAATGATTCTAGCCCATTCATTGAGTGGGAGGACTGCAATGTGTTCAAGGACCTATTGTACGCATGGAAGGCGGGGTTGAGTTGCATTTGCCAATATCTGTATTAAAAGTAGTTATTGCATGCTGCATATCTTCTCCACTTTAGGAACTTTGGCAAGGCAGGAATGATACATTAAAAACTGGACAATCCTCAACGGAAGGAAGACGCTCCCTCACAGTCTGTTTCATTGACCCAACCTGAGCACTGCCTTGAGTTTGAGGAATAGTAAGTGCTACTTGTTGGGGCAGTCATACAGACATGATCAGCATGAAATGTCTACACATTGACGTGACATTAGCAATCATATCGGAGGAACAAACTCTTTCTTTGAATCTGTCAGCAAGACTGCTCAAACATAAGCACTCACTTGTGTTCAGAGAACAGTAAGTGCTTCTTGTTGGGGTAGTTCTGGTGACTTTTCATATGACGGTTGGTCAAATTTGATGATCTCAAATCATGATCTTCTTAAATAGAGGAGTTAACAGTGTTCCTGTTTTAAAAATTTTAGCCTTTTGGGGTCCATCCAGGATGACATTTTCAGCATCCATTTGCGGTCACATTAGGTTCTCACTCTATATTTGTCAGTATTACAACCCAAACAAACGTACTGC
Source organism: Festucalex cinctus (assembly GCF_051991245.1). Classification (NCBI taxonomy): domain Eukaryota; kingdom Metazoa; phylum Chordata; class Actinopteri; order Syngnathiformes; family Syngnathidae; genus Festucalex; species Festucalex cinctus. The sequence continues at coordinate 22,298,047 of NC_135427.1, forward strand.
CTGGAATTTTCACTGCAGTAAGTGCTATTGTTGGGGTAGTGTTGCTGCAGCAACGTACGTCTTTAGGAAATGGCAGGAACACGACTCCCTGATTTTTGTGGCCCCTACATAAGCAATAGCAAAATGTTCAATGGAGTAGGCTACTTTTTGGTTCCACTTGCAATCCTGACATATTTGAAATATGTTGACCAATCACATTGTGATGACCTCAAATGGAAACACCATTGTTATTTTTCTTTTCATAAGTGCTTCCTTTTGAGGTTGTCTCGGCTGTGAGTTTTTTTCTGCAGATAGCTGCTCACACTGATAACGACCACATGAATAGACAATGATTCTAGCCCATTCATTGAGTGGGAGGACTGCAATGTGTTCAAGGACCTATTGTACGCATGGAAGGCGGGGTTGAGTTGCATTTGCCAATATCTGTATTAAAAGTAGTTATTGCATGCTGCATATCTTCTCCACTTTAGGAACTTTGGCAAGGCAGGAATGATACATTAAAAACTGGACAATCCTCAACGGAAGGAAGACGCTCCCTCACAGTCTGTTTCATTGACCCAACCTGAGCACTGCCTTGAGTTTCAGGAATAGTAAGTGCTACTTGTTGGGGCAGTCATACAGACATGATCAGCATGAAATGTCTACACATTGACGTGACATTAGCAATCATATCGGAGGAACAAACTCTTTCTTTGAATCTGTCAGCAAGATTGCTCAAACATAAGCACTCACTTGTGTTCAGAGAACAGTAAGTGCTTCTTGTTGGGGTAGTTCTGGTGACTTTTCATATGACGGTTGGTCAAATTTGATGATCTCAAATCATGATCTTCTCAAATAGATGAGTTAACAGTGTTCCTGTTTTAAAAATTTTAGCCTTTTGGGGTCCATCCAGGATGACATTTTCAGCATCCATTTGCGGTCACATTAGGTTCTCACTCTATATTTGTCAGTATTACAACCCAAACAAACGTACTGCTTGGAATTTTCACTGCAGTAAGTGCTATTGTTGGGGTGGTGTTGTTGCAGCAACGTACGTCTTTAGGAAATGGCAGGAACACGACTCCCAGATTTTTGTGGCCCCTACATAAGCAATAGCTAAATGTTCAATGGAGTAGGCTACTTTTTGGTTCCACTTGCAATCCTGACATATTTGAAATATGTTGACCAATCACATTGTGATGACCTCAAATGGAAACACCATTGTTATTTTTCTTTTCATAAGTGCTTCCTTTTGGGGTTGTCTCGGCTGTGAGTTTTTTTCTGCAGATAGCTGCTCACACTGATAACGACCACATGAATAGACAATGATTCTAGCCCATTCATTGAGTGGGAGGACTGCAATGTGTTCAAGGACCTATTGTACGCATGGAAGGCGGGGTTGAGTTGCATTTGCCAATATCTGTATTAAAAGTAGTTATTGCATGCTGCATATCTTCTCCACTTTAGGAACTTTGGCAAGGCAGGAATGATACATTAAAAACTGGACAATCCTCAACGGCAGGAAGACGCTCCCTCACAGTCTGTTTCATTGACCCAACCTGAGCACTGCCTTGAGTTTGAGGAATAGTAAGTGCTACTTGTTGGGGCAGTCATACAGACATGATCAGCATGAAATGTCTACACATTGACGTGACATTAGCAATCATATCGGAGGAACAAACTCTTTCTTTGAATCTGTCAGCAAGACTGCTCAAACATAAGCACTCACTTGTGTTCAGAGAACAGTAAGTGCTTCTTGTTGGGGTAGTTCTGGTGACTTTTCATATGACGGTTGGTCAAATTTGATGATCTCAAATCATGATCTTCTTAAATAGAGGAGTTAACAGTGTTCCTGTTTTAAAAATTTTAGCCTTTTGGGGTCCATCCAGGATGACATTTTCAGCATCCATTTGCGGTCACATTAGGTTCTCACTCTATATTTGTCAGTATTACAACCCAAACAAACGTACTGCCTGGAATTTTCACTGCAGTAAGTGCTATTGTTGGGGTAGTGTTGCTGCAGCAACGTACGTCTTTAGGAAATGGCAGGAACACGACTCCCTGATTTTTGTGGCCCCTACATAAGCAATAGCAAAATGTTCAATGGAGTAGGCTACTTTTTGGTTCCACTTGCAATCCTGACATATTTGAAATATGTTGACCAATCACATTGTGATGACCTCAAATGGAAACACCATTGTTATTTTTCTTTTCATAAGTGCTTCCTTTTGAGGTTGTCTCGGCTGTGAGTTTTTTTCTGCAGATAGCTGCTCACACTGATAACGACCACATGAATAGACAATGATTCTAGCCCATTCATTGAGTGGGAGGACTGCAATGTGTTCAAGGACCTATTGTACGCATGGAAGGCGGGGTTGAGTTGCATTTGCCAATATCTGTATTAAAAGTAGTTATTGCATGCTGCATATCTTCTCCACTTTAGGAACTTTGGCAAGGCAGGAATGATACATTAAAAACTGGACAATCCTCAACGGAAGGAAGACGCTCCCTCACAGTCTGTTTCATTGACCCAACCTGAGCACTGCCTTGAGTTTCAGGAATAGTAAGTGCTACTTGTTGGGGCAGTCATACAGACATGATCAGCATGAAATGTCTACACATTGACGTGACATTAGCAATCATATCGGAGGAACAAACTCTTTCTTTGAATCTGTCAGCAAGATTGCTCAAACATAAGCACTCACTTGTGTTCAGAGAACAGTAAGTGCTTCTTGTTGGGGTAGTTCTGGTGACTTTTCATATGACGGTTGGTCAAATTTGATGATCTCAAATCATGATCTTCTCAAATAGATGAGTTAACAGTGTTCCTGTTTTAAAAATTTTAGCCTTTTGGTGTCCATCCAGGATGACATTTTCAGCATCCATTTGCGGTCACATTAGGTTCTCACTCTATATTTGTCAGTATTACAACCCAAACAAACGTACTGCTTGGAATTTTCACTGCAGTAAGTGCTATTGTTGGGGTGGTGTTGTTGCAGCAACGTACGTCTTTAGGAAATGGCAGGAACACGACTCCCAGATTTTTGTGGCCCCTACATAAGCAATAGCTAAATGTTCAATGGAGTAGGCTACTTTTTGGTTCCACTTGCAATCCTGACATATTTGAAATATGTTGACCAATCACATTGTGATGACCTCAAATGGAAACACCATTGTTATTTTTCTTTTCATAAGTGCTTCCTTTTGGGGTTGTCTCGGCTGTGAGTTTTTTTCTGCAGATAGCTGCTCACACTGATAACGACCACATGAATAGACAATGATTCTAGCCCATTCATTGAGTGGGAGGACTGCAATGTGTTCAAGGACCTATTGTACGCATGGAAGGCGGGGTTGAGTTGCATTTGCCAATATCTGTATTAAAAGTAGTTATTGCATGCTGCATATCTTCTCCACTTTAGGAACTTTGGCAAGGCAGGAATGATACATTAAAAACTGGACAATCCTCAACGGCAGGAAGACGCTCCCTCACAGTCTGTTTCATTGACCCAACCTGAGCACTGCCTTGAGTTTCAGGAATAGTAAGTGCTACTTGTTGGGGCAGTCATACAGACATGATCAGCATGAAATGTCTACACATTGACGTGACATTAGCAATCATATCGGAGGAACAAACTCTTTCTTTGAATCTGTCAGCAAGACTGCTCAAACATAAGCACTCACTTGTGTTCAGAGAACAGTAAGTGCTTCTTGTTGGGGTAGTTCTGGTGACTTTTCATATGACGGTTGGTCAAATTTGATGATCTCAAATCATGATCTTCTCAAATAGAGGAGTTAACAGTGTTCCTGTTTTAAAAATTTTAGCCTTTTGGGGTCCATCCAGGATGACATTTTCAGCATCCATTTGCGGTCACATTAGGTTCTCACTCTATATTTGTCAGTATTACAACCCAAACAAACGTACTGCCTGGAATTTTCACTGCAGTAAGTGCTATTGTTGGGGTAGTGTTGCTGCAGCAACGTACGTCTTTAGGAAATGGCAGGAACACGACTCCCAGATTTTTGTGGCCCCTACATAAGCAATAGCTAAATGTTCAATGGAGTAGGCTACTTTTTGGTTCCACTTGCAATCCTGACATATTTGAAATATGTTGACCAATCACATTGTGATGACCTCAAATGGAAACACTATTGTTATTTTTCTTTTCATAAGTGCTTCCTTTTGGGGTTGTCTCGGCTGTGAGTTTTTTTCTGCAGACAGCTGATAACCATCACATGAATTGACAACGATTCTAGCCCATTCATTGAGTGTGAGGACTGCAATGTGTTCAAGGACCTATTGTACGCATGGAAGGCGGGGTTGAGTTTCATTGGCCAATATCTTTATTAAAAGTAGTTATTGCATGCTGCATATCTTCTCCACTTTAGGAACTTTGGCAAGGCAGGAATGATACATTAAAAACTGGACAATCCTCAACGGAAGGAAGACGCTCCCTCCCAGTCTGTTTCATTGAACCAACCTGAGCACTGCCTTGAGTTTGAGGAATAGTAAGTGCTACTTGTTGGGGCAGTCATACAGACATGATCACCATGAAATGTCTACACGTTGACGTGACATTAGCAATCATATCGGAGGAACAAACTCTTTTCTTTGAATCTGTCAGCAAGATTGCTCAAACATAAGCACTCAATTGTGTTCAGAGAACAGTAAGTGCTTCTTGTTGGGGTAGTTCTGGTGACTTTTCATATGACGGTTGGTCAAATTTGATGATCTCAAATCATGATCATCTCAATTAGAGGAGTTAACAGTTTTCCTGTTTTAAAAATTTTAGCTTTTTGGGGTCCATCCAGGATGACATTTTCAGCATCCATTTGCGGTCACATTAGGTTCTCACTCTATATTTGTCAGTATTACAACCCAAACAAACGTACTGCCTGGAATTTTCACTGCAGTAAGTGCTATTGTTGGGGTAGTGTTGCTGCAGCAACGTACGTCTTTAGGAAATGGCAGGAACACGACTCCCAGATTTTTGTGGCCCCTACATAAGCAATAGCAAAATGTTCAATGGAGTTGGCTACCTTTTGGTTCCTCTTGCAATCCTGACATATTTGAAATATGTTGACCAATCACATTGTGATGACCTCAATTGGAAACACCATTGTTATTTTTCTTTTCATAAGTGCTTCCTTTTGGGGTTGTCTCGGATGTGAGTTTTTTTCTGCAGACAGCTGATAACCATCACATGAATTGACAATGATTCTAGCCCATTCATTGAGTGGGAGGACTGCAATGTGTTCAAGGACCTATTGTACGCATGGAAGGCGGGGTTGAGTTGCATTTGCCAATATCTGTATTAAAAGTAGTTATTGCATGCTGCATATCTTCTCCACTTTAGGAACTTTGGCAAGGCAGGAATGATACATTAAAAACTGGACAATCCTCAACGGAAGGAAGACGCTCCCTCACAGTCTGTTTCATTGACCCAACCTGAGCACTGCCTTGAGTTTCAGGAATAGTAAGTGCTACTTGTTGGGGCAGTCATACAGACATGATCAGCATGAAATGTCTACACATTGACGTGACATTAGCAATCATATCAGAGGAACAAACTCTTTCTTTGAATCTGTCAGCAAGATTGCTCAAACATAAGCACTCACTTGTGTTCAGAGAACAGTAAGTGCTTCTTGTTGGGGTAGTTCTGGTGACTTTTCATACGACGGTTGGTCAAATTTGATGATCTCAAATCATGATCATCTCAAATAGAGGAGTTAACAGTTTTCCTGTTTTAAAAATTTTAGCCTATTGGGGTCCATCCAGGATGACATTTTCAGCATCCATTTGCGGTCACATTAGGTTCTCACTCTATATTTGTCAGTATTACAACCCAAACAAACGTACTGCCTGGAATTTTCACTGCAGTGAGTGTTATTGTTGGGGTAGTGTTGCTGCAGCAATGTACGTCTTTAGGAAATGGCAGGAACACGACTCCCAGATTTTTGTGGCCCCTACATAAGCAATAGCTAAATGTTCAATGGAGTAGGCTACTTTTTGGTTCCACTTGCAATCCTAACATATTTGAAATATGTTGACCAATCACATTGTGATGACCTCAAATGGAAACACCATTGTTATTTTTCTTTTCATAAGTGCTTCCTTTTGGGGTTGTCTCGGCTGTGAGTTTTTTTCTGCAGACAGCTGATAACCATCACATGAATTGACAATGATTCTAGCCCATTCATTGAGTGTGAGGACTGCAATGTGTTCAAGGACCTATTGTACGCATGGAAGGCGTGGTTGAGTTTCATTGGCCAATATCTTTATTAAAAGTTGTTATTGCATGCTGCATATCTTCTCCACTTTAGGAACTTTGGCAAGGCAGGAATGATACATTAAAAACTGGACAATCCTCAACGGAAGGAAGACGCTCCCTCCCAGTCTGTTTCATTGACCCAACCTGAGCACTGCCTTGAGTTTCAGGAATAGTAAGTGCTACTTGTTGGGGCAGTCATACAGACATGATCAGCATGAAATGTCTACACATTGACGTGACATTAGCAATCATATCGGAGGAACAAACTCTTTCTTTGAATCTGTGAGCAAGATTGCTCAAACATAAGCACTCACTTGTGTTCAGAGAAAAGTAAGTGTTTCTTGTTGGGGTAGTTCTGGTGACTTTTCATATGACGGTTGGTCAAATTTGATGATCTCAAATCATGATCTTCTCAAATAGAGGAGTTAACAGTGTTCCTGTTTTAAAAATTTTAGCCTTTTGGGGTCCATCCAGGATGACATTTTCAGCATCCATTTGCGGTCACATTAGGTTCTCACTCTATATTTGTCAGTATTACAACCCAAACAAACATACTGCTTGGAATTTTCGCTGCAGTAAGTGCTATTGTTGGGGTAGTGTTGCTGCAGCAACGTACGTCTTTAGGAAATGGCAGGAACACGACTCCCAGATTTTTGTGGCCCCTACATAAGCAATAGCTAAATGTTCAATGGAGTTGGCTACTTTTTGGTTCCTCTTGCAATCCTGACATATTTGAAATATGTTGACCAATCACATTGTGATGACCTCAATTGGAAACACCATTGTTATTTTTCTTTTCATAAGTGCTTCCTTTTGGGGTTGTCTCGGATGTGAGTTTTTTTCTGCAGACAGCTGATAACCATCGCATGAATTGACAATGATTCTAGCCCATTCATTGAGTGGGAGGACTGCAATGTGTTCAAGGACCTATTGTACGCATGGAAGGCGGGGTTGAGTTGCATTTGCCAATATCTGTATTAAAAGTAGTTATTGCATGCTGCATAACTTCTTCACGTTAGGAACTTTGGCAAGGCAGGAATGATACATTAAAAACTGGACAATCCTCAACGGAAGGAAGACGCTCCCTCCCAGTCTGTTTCATTGACCCAACCTGAGCACTGCCTTGAGTTTGAGGAATAGTAAGTGCTACTTGTTGGGGCAGTCATACAGACATGATCAGCATGAAATGTCTACACATTGACGTGACATTAGCAATCATATCGGAGGAACAAACTCTTTCTTTGAATCTGTCAGCAAGATTGCTCAAACATAAGCACTCACTTGTGTTCAGAGAACAGTAAGTGCTTCTTGTTGGGGTAGTTCTGGTGACTTTTCATATGACGGTTGGTCAAATTTGATGATCTCAAATCATGATCTTCTCAAATAGATGAGTTAACAGTGTTCCTGTTTTAAAAATTTTAGCCTTTTGGGGTCCATCCAGGATGACATTTTCAGCATCCATTTGCGGTCACATTAGGTTCTCACTCTATATTTGTCAGTATTACAACCCAAACAAACGTACTGCTTGGAATTTTCACTGCAGTAAGTGCTATTGTTGGGGTGGTGTTGTTGCAGCAACGTACGTCTTTAGGAAATGGCAGGAACACGACTCCCAGATTTTTGTGGCCCCTACATAAGCAATAGCTAAATGTTCAATGGAGTAGGCTACTTTTTGGTTCCACTTGCAATCCTGACATATTTGAAATATGTTGACCAATCACATTGTGATGACCTCAAATGGAAACACCATTGTTATTTTTCTTTTCATAAGTGCTTCCTTTTGGGGTTGTCTCGGCTGTGAGTTTTTTTCTGCAGATAGCTGCTCACACTGATAACGACCACATGAATAGACAATGATTCTAGCCCATTCATTGAGTGGGAGGACTGCAATGTGTTCAAGGACCTATTGTACGCATGGAAGGCGGGGTTGAGTTGCATTTGCCAATATCTGTATTAAAAGTAGTTATTGCATGCTGCATATCTTCTCCACTTTAGGAACTTTGGCAAGGCAGGAATGATACATTAAAAACTGGACAATCCTCAACGGCAGGAAGACGCTCCCTCACAGTCTGTTTCATTGACCCAACCTGAGCACTGCCTTGAGTTTGAGGAATAGTAAGTGCTACTTGTTGGGGCAGTCATACAGACATGATCAGCATGAAATGTCTACACATTGACGTGACATTAGCAATCATATCGGAGGAACAAACTCTTTCTTTGAATCTGTCAGCAAGACTGCTCAAACATAAGCACTCACTTGTGTTCAGAGAACAGTAAGTGCTTCTTGTTGGGGTAGTTCTGGTGACTTTTCATATGACGGTTGGTCAAATTTGATGATCTCAAATCATGATCTTCTTAAATAGAGGAGTTAACAGTGTTCCTGTTTTAAAAATTTTAGCCTTTTGGGGTCCATCCAGGATGACATTTTCAGCATCCATTTGCGGTCACATTAGGTTCTCACTCTATATTTGTCAGTATTACAACCCAAACAAACGTACTGCCTGGAATTTTCACTGCAGTAAGTGCTATTGTTGGGGTAGTGTTGCTGCAGCAACGTACGTCTTTAGGAAATGGCAGGAACACGACTCCCTGATTTTTGTGGCCCCTACATAAGCAATAGCAAAATGTTCAATGGAGTAGGCTACTTTTTGGTTCCACTTGCAATCCTGACATATTTGAAATATGTTGACCAATCACATTGTGATGACCTCAAATGGAAACACCATTGTTATTTTTCTTTTCATAAGTGCTTCCTTTTGAGGTTGTCTCGGCTGTGAGTTTTTTTCTGCAGATAGCTGCTCACACTGATAACGACCACATGAATAGACAATGATTCTAGCCCATTCATTGAGTGGGAGGACTGCAATGTGTTCAAGGACCTATTGTACGCATGGAAGGCGGGGTTGAGTTGCATTTGCCAATATCTGTATTAAAAGTAGTTATTGCATGCTGCATATCTTCTCCACTTTAGGAACTTTGGCAAGGCAGGAATGATACATTAAAAACTGGACAATCCTCAACGGAAGGAAGACGCTCCCTCACAGTCTGTTTCATTGACCCAACCTGAGCACTGCCTTGAGTTTCAGGAATAGTAAGTGCTACTTGTTGGGGCAGTCATACAGACATGATCAGCATGAAATGTCTACACATTGACGTGACATTAGCAATCATATCGGAGGAACAAACTCTTTCTTTGAATCTGTCAGCAAGATTGCTCAAACATAAGCACTCACTTGTGTTCAGAGAACAGTAAGTGCTTCTTGTTGGGGTAGTTCTGGTGACTTTTCATATGACGGTTGGTCAAATTTGATGATCTCAAATCATGATCTTCTCAAATAGATGAGTTAACAGTGTTCCTGTTTTAAAAATTTTAGCCTTTTGGTGTCCATCCAGGATGACATTTTCAGCATCCATTTGCGGTCACATTAGGTTCTCACTCTATATTTGTCAGTATTACAACCCAAACAAACGTACTGCTTGGAATTTTCACTGCAGTAAGTGCTATTGTTGGGGTGGTGTTGTTGCAGCAACTTACGTCTTTAGGAAATGGCAGGAACACGACTCCCAGATTTTTGTGGCCCCTACATAAGCAATAGCTAAATGTTCAATGGAGTAGGCTACTTTTTGGTTCCACTTGCAATCCTGACATATTTGAAATATGTTGACCAATCACATTGTGATGACCTCAAATGGAAACACCATTGTTATTTTTCTTTTCATAAGTGCTTCCTTTTGGGGTTGTCTCGGCTGTGAGTTTTTTTCTGCAGATAGCTGCTCACACTGATAACGACCACATGAATAGACAATGATTCTAGCCCATTCATTGAGTGGGAGGACTGCAATGTGTTCAAGGACCTATTGTACGCATGGAAGGCGGGGTTGAGTTGCATTTGCCAATATCTGTATTAAAAGTAGTTATTGCATGCTGCATATCTTCTCCACTTTAGGAACTTTGGCAAGGCAGGAATGATACATTAAAAACTGGACAATCCTCAACGGCAGGAAGACGCTCCCTCACAGTCTGTTTCATTGACCCAACCTGAGCACTGCCTTGAGTTTCAGGAATAGTAAGTGCTACTTGTTGGGGCAGTCATACAGACATGATCAGCATGAAATGTCTACACATTGACGTGACATTAGCAATCATATCGGAGGAACAAACTCTTTCTTTGAATCTGTCAGCAAGACTGCTCAAACATAAGCACTCACTTGTGTTCAGAGAACAGTAAGTGCTTCTTGTTGGGGTAGTTCTGGTGACTTTTCATATGACGGTTGGTCAAATTTGATGATCTCAAATCATGATCTTCTCAAATAGAGGAGTTAACAGTGTTCCTGTTTTAAAAATTTTAGCCTTTTGGGGTCCATCCAGGATGACATTTTCAGCATCCATTTGCGGTCACATTAGGTTCTCACTCTATATTTGTCAGTATTACAACCCAAACAAACATACTGCTTGGAATTTTCGCTGCAGTAAGTGCTATTGTTGGGGTAGTGTTGCTGCAGCAACGTACGTCTTTAGGAAATGGCAGGAACACGACTCCCAGATTTTTGTGGCCCCTACATAAGCAATAGCTAAATGTTCAATGGAGTTGGCTACTTTTTGGTTCCTCTTGCAATCCTGACATATTTGAAATATGTTGACCAATCACATTGTGATGACCTCAATTGGAAACACCATTGTTATTTTTCTTTTCATAAGTGCTTCCTTTTGGGGTTGTCTCGGATGTGAGTTTTTTTCTGCAGACAGCTGATAACCATCGCATGAATTGACAATGATTCTAGCCCATTCATTGAGTGGGAGGACTGCAATGTGTTCAAGGACCTATTGTACGCATGGAAGGCGGGGTTGAGTTGCATTTGCCAATATCTGTATTAAAAGTAGTTATTGCATGCTGCATAACTTCTTCACGTTAGGAACTTTGGCAAGGCAGGAATGATACATTAAAAACTGGACAATCCTCAACGGAAGGAAGACGCTCCCTCCCAGTCTGTTTCATTGACCCAACCTGAGCACTGCCTTGAGTTTGAGGAATAGTAAGTGCTACTTGTTGGGGCAGTCATACAGACATGATCAGCATGAAATGTCTACACATTGACGTGACATTAGCAATCATATCGGAGGAACAAACTCTTTCTTTGAATCTGTCAGCAAGATTGCTCAAACATAAGCACTCACTTGTGTTCAGAGAACAGTAAGTGCTTCTTGTTGGGGTAGTTCTGGTGACTTTTCATATGACGGTTGGTCAAATTTGATGATCTCAAATCATGATCTTCTCAAATAGATGAGTTAACAGTGTTCCTGTTTTAAAAATTTTAGCCTTTTGGGGTCCATCCAGGATGACATTTTCAGCATCCATTTGCGGTCACATTAGGTTCTCACTCTATATTTGTCAGTATTACAACCCAAACAAACGTACTGCTTGGAATTTTCACTGCAGTAAGTGCTATTGTTGGGGTGGTGTTGTTGCAGCAACGTACGTCTTTAGGAAATGGCAGGAACACGACTCCCAGATTTTTGTGGCCCCTACATAAGCAATAGCTAAATGTTCAATGGAGTAGGCTACTTTTTGGTTCCACTTGCAATCCTGACATATTTGAAATATGTTGACCAATCACATTGTGATGACCTCAAATGGAAACACCATTGTTATTTTTCTTTTCATAAGTGCTTCCTTTTGGGGTTGTCTCGGCTGTGAGTTTTTTTCTGCAGATAGCTGCTCACACTGATAACGACCACATGAATAGACAATGATTCTAGCCCATTCATTGAGTGGGAGGACTGCAATGTGTTCAAGGACCTATTGTACGCATGGAAGGCGGGGTTGAGTTGCATTTGCCAATATCTGTATTAAAAGTAGTTATTGCATGCTGCATATCTTCTCCACTTTAGGAACTTTGGCAAGGCAGGAATGATACATTAAAAACTGGACAATCCTCAACGGCAGGAAGACGCTCCCTCACAGTCTGTTTCATTGACCCAACCTGAGCACTGCCTTGAGTTTGAGGAATAGTAAGTGCTACTTGTTGGGGCAGTCATACAGACATGATCAGCATGAAATGTCTACACATTGACGTGACATTAGCAATCATATCGGAGGAACAAACTCTTTCTTTGAATCTGTCAGCAAGACTGCTCAAACATAAGCACTCACTTGTGTTCAGAGAACAGTAAGTGCTTCTTGTTGGGGTAGTTCTGGTGACTTTTCATATGACGGTTGGTCAAATTTGATGATCTCAAATCATGATCTTCTTAAATAGAGGAGTTAACAGTGTTCCTGTTTTAAAAATTTTAGCCTTTTGGGGTCCATCCAGGATGACATTTTCAGCATCCATTTGCGGTCACATTAGGTTCTCACTCTATATTTGTCAGTATTACAACCCAAACAAACGTACTGCCTGGAATTTTCACTGCAGTAAGTGCTATTGTTGGGGTAGTGTTGCTGCAGCAACGTACGTCTTTAGGAAATGGCAGGAACACGACTCCCTGATTTTTGTGGCCCCTACATAAGCAATAGCAAAATGTTCAATGGAGTAGGCTACTTTTTGGTTCCACTTGCAATCCTGACATATTTGAAATATGTTGACCAATCACATTGTGATGACCTCAAATGGAAACACCATTGTTATTTTTCTTTTCATAAGTGCTTCCTTTTGAGGTTGTCTCGGCTGTGAGTTTTTTTCTGCAGATAGCTGCTCACACTGATAACGACCACATGAATAGACAATGATTCTAGCCCATTCATTGAGTGGGAGGACTGCAATGTGTTCAAGGACCTATTGTACGCATGGAAGGCGGGGTTGAGTTGCATTTGCCAATATCTGTATTAAAAGTAGTTATTGCATGCTGCATATCTTCTCCACTTTAGGAACTTTGGCAAGGCAGGAATGATACATTAAAAACTGGACAATCCTCAACGGAAGGAAGACGCTCCCTCACAGTCTGTTTCATTGACCCAACCTGAGCACTGCCTTGAGTTTCAGGAATAGTAAGTGCTACTTGTTGGGGCAGTCATACAGACATGATCAGCATGAAATGTCTACACATTGACGTGACATTAGCAATCATATCGGAGGAACAAACTCTTTCTTTGAATCTGTCAGCAAGATTGCTCAAACATAAGCACTCACTTGTGTTCAGAGAACAGTAAGTGCTTCTTGTTGGGGTAGTTCTGGTGACTTTTCATATGACGGTTGGTCAAATTTGATGATCTCAAATCATGATCTTCTCAAATAGATGAGTTAACAGTGTTCCTGTTTTAAAAATTTTAGCCTTTTGGTGTCCATCCAGGATGACATTTTCAGCATCCATTTGCGGTCACATTAGGTTCTCACTCTATATTTGTCAGTATTACAACCCAAACAAACGTACTGCTTGGAATTTTCACTGCAGTAAGTGCTATTGTTGGGGTGGTGTTGTTGCAGCAACGTACGTCTTTAGGAAATGGCAGGAACACGACTCCCAGATTTTTGTGGCCCCTACATAAGCAATAGCTAAATGTTCAATGGAGTAGGCTACTTTTTGGTTCCACTTGCAATCCTGACATATTTGAAATATGTTGACCAATCACATTGTGATGACCTCAAATGGAAACACCATTGTTATTTTTCTTTTCATAAGTGCTTCCTTTTGGGGTTGTCTCGGCTGTGAGTTTTTTTCTGCAGATAGCTGCTCACACTGATAACGACCACATGAATAGACAATGATTCTAGCCCATTCATTGAGTGGGAGGACTGCAATGTGTTCAAGGACCTATTGTACGCATGGAAGGCGGGGTTGAGTTGCATTTGCCAATATCTGTATTAAAAGTAGTTATTGCATGCTGCATATCTTCTCCACTTTAGGAACTTTGGCAAGGCAGGAATGATACATTAAAAACTGGACAATCCTCAACGGCAGGAAGACGCTCCCTCACAGTCTGTTTCATTGACCCAACCTGAGCACTGCCTTGAGTTTCAGGAATAGTAAGTGCTACTTGTTGGGGCAGTCATACAGACATGATCAGCATGAAATGTCTACACATTGACGTGACATTAGCAATCATATCGGAGGAACAAACTCTTTCTTTGAATCTGTCAGCAAGACTGCTCAAACATAAGCACTCACTTGTGTTCAGAGAACAGTAAGTGCTTCTTGTTGGGGTAGTTCTGGTGACTTTTCATATGACGGTTGGTCAAATTTGATGATCTCAAATCATGATCTTCTCAAATAGAGGAGTTAACAGTGTTCCTGTTTTAAAAATTTTAGCCTTTTGGGGTCCATCCAGGATGACATTTTCAGCATCCATTTGCGGTCACATTAGGTTCTCACTCTATATTTGTCAGTATTACAACCCAAACAAACGTACTGCCTGGAATTTTCACTGCAGTAAGTGCTATTGTTGGGGTAGTGTTGCTGCAGCAACGTACGTCTTTAGGAAATGGCAGGAACACGACTCCCAGATTTTTGTGGCCCCTACATAAGCAATAGCTAAATGTTCAATGGAGTAGGCTACTTTTTGGTTCCACTTGCAATCCTGACATATTTGAAATATGTTGACCAATCACATTGTGATGACCTCAAATGGAAACACTATTGTTATTTTTCTTTTCATAAGTGCTTCCTTTTGGGGTTGTCTCGGCTGTGAGTTTTTTTCTGCAGACAGCTGATAACCATCACATGAATTGACAACGATTCTAGCCCATTCATTGAGTGTGAGGACTGCAATGTGTTCAAGGACCTATTGTACGCATGGAAGGCGGGGTTGAGTTTCATTGGCCAATATCTTTATTAAAAGTAGTTATTGCATGCTGCATATCTTCTCCACTTTAGGAACTTTGGCAAGGCAGGAATGATACATTAAAAACTGGACAATCCTCAACGGAAGGAAGACGCTCCCTCCCAGTCTGTTTCATTGAACCAACCTGAGCACTGCCTTGAGTTTGAGGAATAGTAAGTGCTACTTGTTGGGGCAGTCATACAGACATGATCACCATGAAATGTCTACACGTTGACGTGACATTAGCAATCATATCGGAGGAACAAACTCTTTTCTTTGAATCTGTCAGCAAGATTGCTCAAACATAAGCACTCAATTGTGTTCAGAGAACAGTAAGTGCTTCTTGTTGGGGTAGTTCTGGTGACTTTTCATATGACGGTTGGTCAAATTTGATGATCTCAAATCATGATCATCTCAATTAGAGGAGTTAACAGTTTTCCTGTTTTAAAAATTTTAGCTTTTTGGGGTCCATCCAGGATGACATTTTCAGCATCCATTTGCGGTCACATTAGGTTCTCACTCTATATTTGTCAGTATTACAACCCAAACAAACGTACTGCCTGGAATTTTCACTGCAGTAAGTGCTATTGTTGGGGTAGTGTTGCTGCAGCAACGTACGTCTTTAGGAAATGGCAGGAACACGACTCCCAGATTTTTGTGGCCCCTACATAAGCAATAGCAAAATGTTCAATGGAGTTGGCTACCTTTTGGTTCCTCTTGCAATCCTGACATATTTGAAATATGTTGACCAATCACATTGTGATGACCTCAATTGGAAACACCATTGTTATTTTTCTTTTCATAAGTGCTTCCTTTTGGGGTTGTCTCGGATGTGAGTTTTTTTCTGCAGACAGCTGATAACCATCACATGAATTGACAATGATTCTAGCCCATTCATTGAGTGGGAGGACTGCAATGTGTTCAAGGACCTATTGTACGCATGGAAGGCGGGGTTGAGTTGCATTTGCCAATATCTGTATTAAAAGTAGTTATTGCATGCTGCATATCTTCTCCACTTTAGGAACTTTGGCAAGGCAGGAATGATACATTAAAAACTGGACAATCCTCAACGGAAGGAAGACGCTCCCTCACAGTCTGTTTCATTGACCCAACCTGAGCACTGCCTTGAGTTTCAGGAATAGTAAGTGCTACTTGTTGGGGCAGTCATACAGACATGATCAGCATGAAATGTCTACACATTGACGTGACATTAGCAATCATATCAGAGGAACAAACTCTTTCTTTGAATCTGTCAGCAAGATTGCTCAAACATAAGCACTCACTTGTGTTCAGAGAACAGTAAGTGCTTCTTGTTGGGGTAGTTCTGGTGACTTTTCATACGACGGTTGGTCAAATTTGATGATCTCAAATCATGATCATCTCAAATAGAGGAGTTAACAGTTTTCCTGTTTTAAAAATTTTAGCCTATTGGGGTCCATCCAGGATGACATTTTCAGCATCCATTTGCGGTCACATTAGGTTCTCACTCTATATTTGTCAGTATTACAACCCAAACAAACGTACTGCCTGGAATTTTCACTGCAGTGAGTGTTATTGTTGGGGTAGTGTTGCTGCAGCAATGTACGTCTTTAGGAAATGGCAGGAACACGACTCCCAGATTTTTGTGGCCCCTACATAAGCAATAGCTAAATGTTCAATGGAGTAGGCTACTTTTTGGTTCCACTTGCAATCCTAACATATTTGAAATATGTTGACCAATCACATTGTGATGACCTCAAATGGAAACACCATTGTTATTTTTCTTTTCATAAGTGCTTCCTTTTGGGGTTGTCTCGGCTGTGAGTTTTTTTCTGCAGACAGCTGATAACCATCACATGAATTGACAATGATTCTAGCCCATTCATTGAGTGTGAGGACTGCAATGTGTTCAAGGACCTATTGTACGCATGGAAGGCGTGGTTGAGTTTCATTGGCCAATATCTTTATTAAAAGTTGTTATTGCATGCTGCATATCTTCTCCACTTTAGGAACTTTGGCAAGGCAGGAATGATACATTAAAAACTGGACAATCCTCAACGGAAGGAAGACGCTCCCTCCCAGTCTGTTTCATTGACCCAACCTGAGCACTGCCTTGAGTTTCAGGAATAGTAAGTGCTACTTGTTGGGGCAGTCATACAGACATGATCAGCATGAAATGTCTACACATTGACGTGACATTAGCAATCATATCGGAGGAACAAACTCTTTCTTTGAATCTGTGAGCAAGATTGCTCAAACATAAGCACTCACTTGTGTTCAGAGAAAAGTAAGTGTTTCTTGTTGGGGTAGTTCTGGTGACTTTTCATATGACGGTTGGTCAAATTTGATGATCTCAAATCATGATCTTCTCAAATAGAGGAGTTAACAGTGTTCCTGTTTTAAAAATTTTAGCCTTTTGGGGTCCATCCAGGATGACATTTTCAGCATCCATTTGCGGTCACATTAGGTTCTCACTCTATATTTGTCAGTATTACAACCCAAACAAACATACTGCTTGGAATTTTCGCTGCAGTAAGTGCTATTGTTGGGGTAGTGTTGCTGCAGCAACGTACGTCTTTAGGAAATGGCAGGAACACGACTCCCAGATTTTTGTGGCCCCTACATAAGCAATAGCTAAATGTTCAATGGAGTTGGCTACTTTTTGGTTCCTCTTGCAATCCTGACATATTTGAAATATGTTGACCAATCACATTGTGATGACCTCAATTGGAAACACCATTGTTATTTTTCTTTTCATAAGTGCTTCCTTTTGGGGTTGTCTCGGATGTGAGTTTTTTTCTGCAGACAGCTGATAACCATCGCATGAATTGACAATGATTCTAGCCCATTCATTGAGTGGGAGGACTGCAATGTGTTCAAGGACCTATTGTACGCATGGAAGGCGGGGTTGAGTTGCATTTGCCAATATCTGTATTAAAAGTAGTTATTGCATGCTGCATAACTTCTTCACGTTAGGAACTTTGGCAAGGCAGGAATGATACATTAAAAACTGGACAATCCTCAACGGAAGGAAGACGCTCCCTCCCAGTCTGTTTCATTGACCCAACCTGAGCACTGCCTTGAGTTTGAGGAATAGTAAGTGCTACTTGTTGGGGCAGTCATACAGACATGATCAGCATGAAATGTCTACACATTGACGTGACATTAGCAATCATATCGGAGGAACAAACTCTTTCTTTGAATCTGTCAGCAAGATTGCTCAAACATAAGCACTCACTTGTGTTCAGAGAACAGTAAGTGCTTCTTGTTGGGGTAGTTCTGGTGACTTTTCATATGACGGTTGGTCAAATTTGATGATCTCAAATCATGATCTTCTTAAATAGAGGAGTTAACAGTTTTCCTGTTTTAAAAATTTTAGCCTTTTGGGGTCCATCCAGGATGACATTTTCAGCATCCATTTGCGGTCACATTAGGTTCTCACTCTATATTTGTCAGTATTACAACCCAAACAAACGTACTGCCTGGAATTTTCACTGCAGTAAGTGTTATTGTTGGGGTAGTGTTGCTGCAGCAACGTACGTCTTTAGGAAATGGCAGGAACACGACTCCCAGATTTTTGTGGCCCCTACATAAGCAATAGCTAAATGTTCAATGGAGTAGGCTACTTTTTGGTTCCACTTGCAATCCTGACATATTTGAAATATGTTGACCAATCACATTGTGATGACCTCAAATGGAAACACTATTGTTATTTTTCTTTTCATAAGTGCTTCCTTTTGGGGTTGTCTCGGCTGTGAGTTTTTTTCTGCAGACAGCTGATAACCATCACATGAATTGACAACGATTCTAGCCCATTCATTGAGTGTGAGGACTGCAATGTGTTCAAGGACCTATTGTACGCATGGAAGTCGGGGTTGAGTTTCATTGGCCAATATCTTTATTAAAAGTAGTTATTGCATGCTGCATATCTTCTCCACTTTAGGAACTTTGGCAAGGCAGGAATGATACATTAAAAACTGGACAATCCTCAACGGAAGGAAGACGCTCCCTCCCAGTCTGTTTCATTGAACCAACCTGAGCACTGCCTTGAGTTTGAGGAATAGTAAGTGCTACTTGTTGGGGCAGTCATACAGACATGATCAACATGAAATGTCTACACGTTGACGTGACATTAGCAATCATATCGGAGGAACAAACTCTTTTCTTTGAATCTGTCAGCAAGATTGCTCAAACATAAGCACTCAATTGTGTTCAGAGAACAGTAAGTGCTTCTTGTTGGGGTAGTTCTGGTGACTTTTCATATGACGGTTGGTCAAATTTGATGATCTCAAATCATGATCATCTCAATTAGAGGAGTTAACAGTTTTCCTGTTTTAAAAATTTTAGCTTTTTGGGGTCCATCCAGGATGACATTTTCAGCATCCATTTGCGGTCACATTAGGTTCTCACTCTATATTTGTCAGTATTACAACCCAAACAAACGTACTGCCTGGAATTTTCACTGCAGTAAGTGCTATTGTTGGGGTAGTGTTGCTGCAGCAACGTACGTCTTTAGGAAATGGCAGGAACACGACTCCCAGATTTTTGTGGCCCCTACATAAGCAATAGCAAAATGTTCAATGGAGTTGGCTACCTTTTGGTTCCTCTTGCAATCCTGACATATTTGAAATATGTTGACCAATCACATTGTGATGACCTCAATTGGAAACACCATTGTTATTTTTCTTTTCATAAGTGCTTCCTTTTGGGGTTGTCTCGGATGTGAGTTTTTTTCTGCAGACAGCTGATAACCATCACATGAATTGACAATGATTCTAGCCCATTCATTGAGTGGGAGGACTGCAATGTGTTCAAGGACCTATTGTACGCATGGAAGGCGGGGTTGAGTTGCATTTGCCAATATCTGTATTAAAAGTAGTTATTGCATGCTGCATATCTTCTCCACTTTAGGAACTTTGGCAAGGCAGGAATGATACATTAAAAACTGGACAATCCTCAACGGAAGGAAGACGCTCCCTCACAGTCTGTTTCATTGACCCAACCTGAGCACTGCCTTGAGTTTCAGGAATAGTAAGTGCTACTTGTTGGGGCAGTCATACAGACATGATCAGCATGAAATGTCTACACATTGACGTGACATTAGCAATCATATCGGAGGAACAAACTCTTTCTTTGAATCTGTCAGCAAGATTGCTCAAACATAAGCACTCACTTGTGTTCAGAGAACAGTAAGTGCTTCTTGTTGGGGTAGTTCTGGTGACTTTTCATATGACGGTTGGTCAAATTTGATGATCTCAAATCATGATCTTCTTAAATAGAGGAGTTAACAGTTTTCCTGTTTTAAAATTTTTAGCCTTTTGGGGTCCATCCAGGATGACATTTTCAGCATCCATTTGCGGTCACATTAGGTTCTCACTCTATATTTGTCAGTATTACAACCCAAACAAACGTACTGCCTGGAATTTTCACTGCAGAAAGTGCTATTGTTGGGGTAGTGTTGCTGCAGCAACGTACGTCTTTAGGAAATGGCAGGAACACGACTCCCAGATTTTTGTGGCCCCTACATAAGCAATAGCTAAATGTTCAATGGAGTAGGCTACTTTTTGGTTCCACTTGCAATCCTGACATATTTGAAATATGTTGACCAATCACATTGTGATGACCTCAAATGGAAACACCATTGTTATTTTTCTTTTCATAAGTGCTTCCTTTTGGGGTTGTCTCGGCTGTGAGTTTTTTTCTGCAGATAGCTGCTCACACTGATAACGACCACATGAATTGACAATGATTCTAGCCCATTCATTGAGTGGGAGGACTGCAATGTGTTCAAGGACCTATTGTACGCATGGAAGGCGGGGTTGAGTTGCATTTGCCAATATCTGTATTAAAAGTAGTTATTGCATGCTGCATATCTTCTCCACTTTAGGAACTTTGGCAAGGCAGGAATGATACATTAAAAACTGGACAATCCTCAACGGAAGGAAGACGCTCCCTCACAGTCTGTTTCATTGACCCAACCTGAGCACTGCCTTGAGTTTGAGGAATAGTAAGTGCTACTTGTTGGGGCAGTCATACAGACATGATCAGCATGAAATGTCTACACATTGACGTGACATTAGCAATCATATCGGAGGAACAAACTCTTTCTTTGAATCTGTCAGCAAGACTGCTCAAACATAAGCACTCACTTGTGTTCAGAGAACAGTAAGTGCTTCTTGTTGGGGTAGTTC
Organism: Festucalex cinctus; assembly: GCF_051991245.1. NCBI lineage: Eukaryota > Metazoa > Chordata > Actinopteri > Syngnathiformes > Syngnathidae > Festucalex > Festucalex cinctus. The sequence continues at coordinate 22,319,221 of NC_135427.1, forward strand.
TGGTGACTTTTCATACGACGGTTGGTCAAATTTGATGATCTCAAATCATGATCATCTCAAATAGAGGAGTTAACAGTTTTCCTGTTTTAAAAATTTTAGCCTATTGGGGTCCATCCAGGATGACATTTTCAGCATCCATTTGCGGTCACATTAGGTTCTCACTCTATATTTGTCAGTATTACAACCCAAACAAACGTACTGCCTGGAATTTTCACTGCAGTGAGTGTTATTGTTGGGGTAGTGTTGCTGCAGCAATGTACGTCTTTAGGAAATGGCAGGAACACGACTCCCAGATTTTTGTGGCCCCTACATAAGCAATAGCTAAATGTTCAATGGAGTAGGCTACTTTTTGGTTCCACTTGCAATCCTAACATATTTGAAATATGTTGACCAATCACATTGTGATGACCTCAAATGGAAACACCATTGTTATTTTTCTTTTCATAAGTGCTTCCTTTTGGGGTTGTCTCGGCTGTGAGTTTTTTTCTGCAGACAGCTGATAACCATCACATGAATTGACAATGATTCTAGCCCATTCATTGAGTGTGAGGACTGCAATGTGTTCAAGGACCTATTGTACGCATGGAAGGCGTGGTTGAGTTTCATTGGCCAATATCTTTATTAAAAGTTGTTATTGCATGCTGCATATCTTCTCCACTTTAGGAACTTTGGCAAGGCAGGAATGATACATTAAAAACTGGACAATCCTCAACGGAAGGAAGACGCTCCCTCCCAGTCTGTTTCATTGACCCAACCTGAGCACTGCCTTGAGTTTGAGGAATAGTAAGTGCTACTTGTTGGGGCAGTCATACAGACATGATCAACATGAAATGTCTACACGTTGACGTGACATTAGCAATCATATCGGAGGAACAAACTCTTTTCTTTGAATCTGTCAGCAAGATTGCTCAAACATAAGCACTCAATTGTGTTCAGAGAACAGTAAGTGCTTCTTGTTGGGGTAGTTCTGTTGACTTTTCATATGACGGTTGGTCAAATTTGATGATCTCAAATCATGATCATCTCAATTAGAGGAGTTAACAGTTTTCCTGTTTTAAAAATTTTAGCTTTTTGGGGTCCATCCAGGATGACATTTTCAGCATCCATTTGCGGTCACATTAGGTTCTCACTCTATATTTGTCAGTATTACAACCCAAACAAACGTACTGCCTGGAATTTTCACTGCAGTAAGTGCTATTGTTGGGGTAGTGTTGCTGCAGCAACGTACGTCTTTAGGAAATGGCAGGAACACGACTCCCAGATTTTTGTGGCCCCTACATAAGCAATAGCAAAATGTTCAATGGAGTTGGCTACCTTTTGGTTCCTCTTGCAATCCTGACATATTTGAAATATGTTGACCAATCACATTGTGATGACCTCAATTGGAAACACCATTGTTATTTTTCTTTTCATAAGTGCTTCCTTTTGGGGTTGTCTCGGATGTGAGTTTTTTTCTGCAGACAGCTGATAACCATCACATGAATTGACAATGATTCTAGCCCATTCATTGAGTGGGAGGACTGCAATGTGTTCAAGGACCTATTGTACGCATGGAAGGCGGGGTTGAGTTGCATTTGCCAATATCTGTATTAAAAGTAGTTATTGCATGCTGCATATCTTCTCCACTTTAGGAACTTTGGCAAGGCAGGAATGATACATTAAAAACTGGACAATCCTCAACGGAAGGAAGACGCTCCCTCACAGTCTGTTTCATTGACCCAACCTGAGCACTGCCTTGAGTTTCAGGAATAGTAAGTGCTACTTGTTGGGGCAGTCATACAGACATGATCAGCATGAAATGTCTACACATTGACGTGACATTAGCAATCATATCGGAGGAACAAACTCTTTCTTTGAATCTGTCAGCAAGATTGCTCAAACATAAGCACTCACTTGTGTTCAGAGAACAGTAAGTGCTTCTTGTTGGGGTAGTTCTGGTGACTTTTCATATGACGGTTGGTCAAATTTGATGATCTCAAATCATGATCTTCTTAAATAGAGGAGTTAACAGTTTTCCTGTTTTAAAATTTTTAGCCTTTTGGGGTCCATCCAGGATGACATTTTCAGCATCCATTTGCGGTCACATTAGGTTCTCACTCTATATTTGTCAGTATTACAACCCAAACAAACGTACTGCCTGGAATTTTCACTGCAGAAAGTGCTATTGTTGGGGTAGTGTTGCTGCAGCAACGTACGTCTTTAGGAAATGGCAGGAACACGACTCCCAGATTTTTGTGGCCCCTACATAAGCAATAGCTAAATGTTCAATGGAGTAGGCTACTTTTTGGTTCCACTTGCAATCCTGACATATTTGAAATATGTTGACCAATCACATTGTGATGACCTCAAATGGAAACACCATTGTTATTTTTCTTTTCATAAGTGCTTCCTTTTGGGGTTGTCTCGGCTGTGAGTTTTTTTCTGCAGATAGCTGCTCACACTGATAACGACCACATGAATTGACAATGATTCTAGCCCATTCATTGAGTGGGAGGACTGCAATGTGTTCAAGGACCTATTGTACGCATGGAAGGCGGGGTTGAGTTGCATTTGCCAATATCTGTATTAAAAGTAGTTATTGCATGCTGCATATCTTCTCCACTTTAGGAACTTTGGCAAGGCAGGAATGATACATTAAAAACTGGACAATCCTCAACGGAAGGAAGACGCTCCCTCACAGTCTGTTTCATTGACCCAACCTGAGCACTGCCTTGAGTTTGAGGAATAGTAAGTGCTACTTGTTGGGGCAGTCATACAGACATGATCAGCATGAAATGTCTACACATTGACGTGACATTAGCAATCATATCGGAGGAACAAACTCTTTCTTTGAATCTGTCAGCAAGACTGCTCAAACATAAGCACTCACTTGTGTTCAGAGAACAGTAAGTGCTTCTTGTTGGGGTAGTTCTGGTGACTTTTCATATGACGGTTGGTCAAATTTGATGATCTCAAATCATGATCTTCTTAAATAGAGGAGTTAACAGTGTTCCTGTTTTAAAAATTTTAGCCTTTTGGGGTCCATCCAGGATGACATTTTCAGCATCCATTTGCGGTCACATTAGGTTCTCACTCTATATTTGTCAGTATTACAACCCAAACAAACGTACTGCCTGGAATTTTCACTGCAGTAAGTGCTATTGTTGGGGTAGTGTTGCTGCAGCAACGTACGTCTTTAGGAAATGGCAGGAACACGACTCCCTGATTTTTGTGGCCCCTACATAAGCAATAGCAAAATGTTCAATGGAGTAGGCTACTTTTTGGTTCCACTTGCAATCCTGACATATTTGAAATATGTTGACCAATCACATTGTGATGACCTCAAATGGAAACACCATTGTTATTTTTCTTTTCATAAGTGCTTCCTTTTGAGGTTGTCTCGGCTGTGAGTTTTTTTCTGCAGATAGCTGCTCACACTGATAACGACCACATGAATAGACAATGATTCTAGCCCATTCATTGAGTGGGAGGACTGCAATGTGTTCAAGGACCTATTGTACGCATGGAAGGCGGGGTTGAGTTGCATTTGCCAATATCTGTATTAAAAGTAGTTATTGCATGCTGCATATCTTCTCCACTTTAGGAACTTTGGCAAGGCAGGAATGATACATTAAAAACTGGACAATCCTCAACGGAAGGAAGACGCTCCCTCACAGTCTGTTTCATTGACCCAACCTGAGCACTGCCTTGAGTTTCAGGAATAGTAAGTGCTACTTGTTGGGGCAGTCATACAGACATGATCAGCATGAAATGTCTACACATTGACGTGACATTAGCAATCATATCGGAGGAACAAACTCTTTCTTTGAATCTGTCAGCAAGATTGCTCAAACATAAGCACTCACTTGTGTTCAGAGAACAGTAAGTGCTTCTTGTTGGGGTAGTTCTGGTGACTTTTCATATGACGGTTGGTCAAATTTGATGATCTCAAATCATGATCTTCTCAAATAGATGAGTTAACAGTGTTCCTGTTTTAAAAATTTTAGCCTTTTGGGGTCCATCCAGGATGACATTTTCAGCATCCATTTGCGGTCACATTAGGTTCTCACTCTATATTTGTCAGTATTACAACCCAAACAAACGTACTGCTTGGAATTTTCACTGCAGTAAGTGCTATTGTTGGGGTGGTGTTGTTGCAGCAACGTACGTCTTTAGGAAATGGCAGGAACACGACTCCCAGATTTTTGTGGCCCCTACATAAGCAATAGCTAAATGTTCAATGGAGTAGGCTACTTTTTGGTTCCACTTGCAATCCTGACATATTTGAAATATGTTGACCAATCACATTGTGATGACCTCAAATGGAAACACCATTGTTATTTTTCTTTTCATAAGTGCTTCCTTTTGGGGTTGTCTCGGCTGTGAGTTTTTTTCTGCAGATAGCTGCTCACACTGATAACGACCACATGAATAGACAATGATTCTAGCCCATTCATTGAGTGGGAGGACTGCAATGTGTTCAAGGACCTATTGTACGCATGGAAGGCGGGGTTGAGTTGCATTTGCCAATATCTGTATTAAAAGTAGTTATTGCATGCTGCATATCTTCTCCACTTTAGGAACTTTGGCAAGGCAGGAATGATACATTAAAAACTGGACAATCCTCAACGGCAGGAAGACGCTCCCTCACAGTCTGTTTCATTGACCCAACCTGAGCACTGCCTTGAGTTTGAGGAATAGTAAGTGCTACTTGTTGGGGCAGTCATACAGACATGATCAGCATGAAATGTCTACACATTGACGTGACATTAGCAATCATATCGGAGGAACAAACTCTTTCTTTGAATCTGTCAGCAAGACTGCTCAAACATAAGCACTCACTTGTGTTCAGAGAACAGTAAGTGCTTCTTGTTGGGGTAGTTCTGGTGACTTTTCATATGACGGTTGGTCAAATTTGATGATCTCAAATCATGATCTTCTTAAATAGAGGAGTTAACAGTGTTCCTGTTTTAAAAATTTTAGCCTTTTGGGGTCCATCCAGGATGACATTTTCAGCATCCATTTGCGGTCACATTAGGTTCTCACTCTATATTTGTCAGTATTACAACCCAAACAAACGTACTGCCTGGAATTTTCACTGCAGTAAGTGCTATTGTTGGGGTAGTGTTGCTGCAGCAACGTACGTCTTTAGGAAATGGCAGGAACACGACTCCCTGATTTTTGTGGCCCCTACATAAGCAATAGCAAAATGTTCAATGGAGTAGGCTACTTTTTGGTTCCACTTGCAATCCTGACATATTTGAAATATGTTGACCAATCACATTGTGATGACCTCAAATGGAAACACCATTGTTATTTTTCTTTTCATAAGTGCTTCCTTTTGAGGTTGTCTCGGCTGTGAGTTTTTTTCTGCAGATAGCTGCTCACACTGATAACGACCACATGAATAGACAATGATTCTAGCCCATTCATTGAGTGGGAGGACTGCAATGTGTTCAAGGACCTATTGTACGCATGGAAGGCGGGGTTGAGTTGCATTTGCCAATATCTGTATTAAAAGTAGTTATTGCATGCTGCATATCTTCTCCACTTTAGGAACTTTGGCAAGGCAGGAATGATACATTAAAAACTGGACAATCCTCAACGGAAGGAAGACGCTCCCTCACAGTCTGTTTCATTGACCCAACCTGAGCACTGCCTTGAGTTTCAGGAATAGTAAGTGCTACTTGTTGGGGCAGTCATACAGACATGATCAGCATGAAATGTCTACACATTGACGTGACATTAGCAATCATATCGGAGGAACAAACTCTTTCTTTGAATCTGTCAGCAAGATTGCTCAAACATAAGCACTCACTTGTGTTCAGAGAACAGTAAGTGCTTCTTGTTGGGGTAGTTCTGGTGACTTTTCATATGACGGTTGGTCAAATTTGATGATCTCAAATCATGATCTTCTCAAATAGATGAGTTAACAGTGTTCCTGTTTTAAAAATTTTAGCCTTTTGGTGTCCATCCAGGATGACATTTTCAGCATCCATTTGCGGTCACATTAGGTTCTCACTCTATATTTGTCAGTATTACAACCCAAACAAACGTACTGCTTGGAATTTTCACTGCAGTAAGTGCTATTGTTGGGGTGGTGTTGTTGCAGCAACGTACGTCTTTAGGAAATGGCAGGAACACGACTCCCAGATTTTTGTGGCCCCTACATAAGCAATAGCTAAATGTTCAATGGAGTAGGCTACTTTTTGGTTCCACTTGCAATCCTGACATATTTGAAATATGTTGACCAATCACATTGTGATGACCTCAAATGGAAACACCATTGTTATTTTTCTTTTCATAAGTGCTTCCTTTTGGGGTTGTCTCGGCTGTGAGTTTTTTTCTGCAGATAGCTGCTCACACTGATAACGACCACATGAATAGACAATGATTCTAGCCCATTCATTGAGTGGGAGGACTGCAATGTGTTCAAGGACCTATTGTACGCATGGAAGGCGGGGTTGAGTTGCATTTGCCAATATCTGTATTAAAAGTAGTTATTGCATGCTGCATATCTTCTCCACTTTAGGAACTTTGGCAAGGCAGGAATGATACATTAAAAACTGGACAATCCTCAACGGCAGGAAGACGCTCCCTCACAGTCTGTTTCATTGACCCAACCTGAGCACTGCCTTGAGTTTCAGGAATAGTAAGTGCTACTTGTTGGGGCAGTCATACAGACATGATCAGCATGAAATGTCTACACATTGACGTGACATTAGCAATCATATCGGAGGAACAAACTCTTTCTTTGAATCTGTCAGCAAGACTGCTCAAACATAAGCACTCACTTGTGTTCAGAGAACAGTAAGTGCTTCTTGTTGGGGTAGTTCTGGTGACTTTTCATATGACGGTTGGTCAAATTTGATGATCTCAAATCATGATCTTCTCAAATAGAGGAGTTAACAGTGTTCCTGTTTTAAAAATTTTAGCCTTTTGGGGTCCATCCAGGATGACATTTTCAGCATCCATTTGCGGTCACATTAGGTTCTCACTCTATATTTGTCAGTATTACAACCCAAACAAACGTACTGCCTGGAATTTTCACTGCAGTAAGTGCTATTGTTGGGGTAGTGTTGCTGCAGCAACGTACGTCTTTAGGAAATGGCAGGAACACGACTCCCAGATTTTTGTGGCCCCTACATAAGCAATAGCTAAATGTTCAATGGAGTAGGCTACTTTTTGGTTCCACTTGCAATCCTGACATATTTGAAATATGTTGACCAATCACATTGTGATGACCTCAAATGGAAACACTATTGTTATTTTTCTTTTCATAAGTGCTTCCTTTTGGGGTTGTCTCGGCTGTGAGTTTTTTTCTGCAGACAGCTGATAACCATCACATGAATTGACAACGATTCTAGCCCATTCATTGAGTGTGAGGACTGCAATGTGTTCAAGGACCTATTGTACGCATGGAAGGCGGGGTTGAGTTTCATTGGCCAATATCTTTATTAAAAGTAGTTATTGCATGCTGCATATCTTCTCCACTTTAGGAACTTTGGCAAGGCAGGAATGATACATTAAAAACTGGACAATCCTCAACGGAAGGAAGACGCTCCCTCCCAGTCTGTTTCATTGAACCAACCTGAGCACTGCCTTGAGTTTGAGGAATAGTAAGTGCTACTTGTTGGGGCAGTCATACAGACATGATCACCATGAAATGTCTACACGTTGACGTGACATTAGCAATCATATCGGAGGAACAAACTCTTTTCTTTGAATCTGTCAGCAAGATTGCTCAAACATAAGCACTCAATTGTGTTCAGAGAACAGTAAGTGCTTCTTGTTGGGGTAGTTCTGGTGACTTTTCATATGACGGTTGGTCAAATTTGATGATCTCAAATCATGATCATCTCAATTAGAGGAGTTAACAGTTTTCCTGTTTTAAAAATTTTAGCTTTTTGGGGTCCATCCAGGATGACATTTTCAGCATCCATTTGCGGTCACATTAGGTTCTCACTCTATATTTGTCAGTATTACAACCCAAACAAACGTACTGCCTGGAATTTTCACTGCAGTAAGTGCTATTGTTGGGGTAGTGTTGCTGCAGCAACGTACGTCTTTAGGAAATGGCAGGAACACGACTCCCAGATTTTTGTGGCCCCTACATAAGCAATAGCAAAATGTTCAATGGAGTTGGCTACCTTTTGGTTCCTCTTGCAATCCTGACATATTTGAAATATGTTGACCAATCACATTGTGATGACCTCAATTGGAAACACCATTGTTATTTTTCTTTTCATAAGTGCTTCCTTTTGGGGTTGTCTCGGATGTGAGTTTTTTTCTGCAGACAGCTGATAACCATCACATGAATTGACAATGATTCTAGCCCATTCATTGAGTGGGAGGACTGCAATGTGTTCAAGGACCTATTGTACGCATGGAAGGCGGGGTTGAGTTGCATTTGCCAATATCTGTATTAAAAGTAGTTATTGCATGCTGCATATCTTCTCCACTTTAGGAACTTTGGCAAGGCAGGAATGATACATTAAAAACTGGACAATCCTCAACGGAAGGAAGACGCTCCCTCACAGTCTGTTTCATTGACCCAACCTGAGCACTGCCTTGAGTTTCAGGAATAGTAAGTGCTACTTGTTGGGGCAGTCATACAGACATGATCAGCATGAAATGTCTACACATTGACGTGACATTAGCAATCATATCAGAGGAACAAACTCTTTCTTTGAATCTGTCAGCAAGATTGCTCAAACATAAGCACTCACTTGTGTTCAGAGAACAGTAAGTGCTTCTTGTTGGGGTAGTTCTGGTGACTTTTCATATGACGGTTGGTCAAATTTGATGATCTCAAATCATGATCTTCTTAAATAGAGGAGTTAACAGTGTTCCTGTTTTAAAAATTTTAGCCTATTGGGGTCCATCCAGGATGACATTTTCAGCATCCATTTGCGGTCACATTAGGTTCTCACTCTATATTTGTCAGTATTACAACCCAAACAAACGTACTGCCTGGAATTTTCACTGCAGTGAGTGTTATTGTTGGGGTAGTGTTGCTGCAGCAATGTACGTCTTTAGGAAATGGCAGGAACACGACTCCCAGATTTTTGTGGCCCCTACATAAGCAATAGCTAAATGTTCAATGGAGTAGGCTACTTTTTGGTTCCACTTGCAATCCTAACATATTTGAAATATGTTGACCAATCACATTGTGATGACCTCAAATGGAAACACCATTGTTATTTTTCTTTTCATAAGTGCTTCCTTTTGGGGTTGTCTCGGCTGTGAGTTTTTTTCTGCAGACAGCTGATAACCATCACATGAATTGACAATGATTCTAGCCCATTCATTGAGTGTGAGGACTGCAATGTGTTCAAGGACCTATTGTACGCATGGAAGGCGTGGTTGAGTTTCATTGGCCAATATCTTTATTAAAAGTTGTTATTGCATGCTGCATATCTTCTCCACTTTAGGAACTTTGGCAAGGCAGGAATGATACATTAAAAACTGGACAATCCTCAACGGAAGGAAGACGCTCCCTCCCAGTCTGTTTCATTGACCCAACCTGAGCACTGCCTTGAGTTTCAGGAATAGTAAGTGCTACTTGTTGGGGCAGTCATACAGACATGATCAGCATGAAATGTCTACACATTGACGTGACATTAGCAATCATATCGGAGGAACAAACTCTTTCTTTGAATCTGTCAGCAAGATTGCTCAAACATAAGCACTCACTTGTGTTCAGAGAACAGTAAGTGCTTCTTGTTGGGGTAGTTCTGGTGACTTTTCATATGACGGTTGGTCAAATTTGATGATCTCAAATCATGATCTTCTCAAATAGAGGAGTTAACAGTGTTCCTGTTTTAAAAATTTTAGCCTTTTGGGGTCCATCCAGGATGACATTTTCAGCATCCATTTGCGGTCACATTAGGTTCTCACTCTATATTTGTCAGTATTACAACCCAAACAAACGTACTGCCTGGAATTTTCACTGCAGTAAGTGCTATTGTTGGGGTAGTGTTGCTGCAGCAACGTACGTCTTTAGGAAATGGCAGGAACACGACTCCCAGATTTTTGTGGCCCCTACATAAGCAATAGCTAAATGTTCAATGGAGTAGGCTACTTTTTGGTTCCACTTGCAATCCTGACATATTTGAAATATGTTGACCAATCACATTGTGATGACCTCAAATGGAAACACTATTGCTATTTTTCTTTTCATAAGTGCTTCCTTTTGGGGTTGTCTCGGCTGTGAGTTTTTTTCTGCAGACAGCTGATAACCATCACATGAATTGACAACGATTCTAGCCCATTCATTGAGTGTGAGGACTGCAATGTGTTCAAGGACCTATTGTACGCATGGAAGGCGGGGTTGAGTTGCATTTGCCAATATCTGTATTAAAAGTAGTTATTGCATGCTGCATATCTTCTCCACTTTAGGAACTTTGGCAAGGCAGGAATGATACATTAAAAACTGGACAATCCTCAACGGAAGGAAGACGCTCCCTCCCAGTCTGTTTCATTGACCCAACCTGAGCACTGCCTTGATTTTCAGGAATAGTAAGTGCTACTTGTTGGGGCAGTCATACAGACATGATCAGCATGAAATGTCTACACATTGACATGACATTAGCAATCATATCGGAGGAACAAACTCTTTCTTTGAATCTGTCAGCAAGATTGCTCAAACATAAGCACTCACTTGTGTTCAGAGAACAGTAAGTGCTTCTTGTTGGGGTAGTTCTGGTGACTTTTCATACGACGGTTGGTCAAATTTGATGATCTCAAATCATGATCATCTCAAATAGAGGAGTTAACAGTTTTCCTGTTTTAAAAATTTTAGCCTATTGGGGTCCATCCAGGATGACATTTTCAGCATCCATTTGCGGTCACATTAGGTTCTCACTCTATATTTGTCAGTATTACAACCCAAACAAACGTACTGCCTGGAATTTTCACTGCAGTGAGTGTTATTGTTGGGGTAGTGTTGCTGCAGCAATGTACGTCTTTAGGAAATGGCAGGAACACGACTCCCAGATTTTTGTGGCCCCTACATAAGCAATAGCTAAATGTTCAATGGAGTAGGCTACTTTTTGGTTCCACTTGCAATCCTAACATATTTGAAATATGTTGACCAATCACATTGTGATGACCTCAAATGGAAACACCATTGTTATTTTTCTTTTCATAAGTGCTTCCTTTTGGGGTTGTCTCGGCTGTGAGTTTTTTTTCTGCAGATAGCTGCTCACACTTATAACGACCACATGAATTGACAATGATTCTAGCCCATTCATTGAGTGGGAGGACTGCAATGTGTTCAAGGACCTATTGTACGCATGGAAGGCGGGGTTGAGTTGCATTTGCCAATATCTGTATTAAAAGTAGTTATTGCATGCTGCATAACTTCTTCACTTTAGGAACTTTGGCAAGGCAGGAATGATACATTAAAAACTGGACAATCCTCAACGGAAGGAAGACGCTCCCTCCCAGTCTGTTTCATTGACCCAACCTGAGCACTGCCTTGAGTTTGAGGAATAGTAAGTGCTACTTGTTGGGGCAGTCATACAGACATGATCAACATGAAATGTCTACACATTGACATGACATTAGCAATCATATCGGAGGAACAAACTCTTTCTTTGAATCTGTCAGCAAGATTGCTCAAACATAAGCACTCACTTGTGTTCAGAGAACAGTAAGTGCTTCTTGTTGGGGTAGTTCTGGTGACTTTTCATACGACGGTTGGTCAAATTTGATGATCTCAAATCATGATCATCTCAAATAGAGGAGTTAACAGTTTTCCTGTTTTAAAAATTTTAGCCTTTTGGGGTCCATCCAGGATGACATTTTCAGCATCCATTTGCGGTCACATTAGGTTCTCACTCTATATTTGTCAGTATTACAACCCAAACAAACGTACTGCCTGGAATTTTCACTGCAGTGAGTGTTATTGTTGGGGTAGTGTTGCTGCAGCAATGTACGTCTTTAGGAAATGGCAGGAACACGACTCCCAGATTTTTGTGGCCCCTACATAAGCAATAGCTAAATGTTCAATTGAGTAGGCTACTTTTTGGTTCCACTTGCAATCCTGACATATTTGAAATATGATGACCAATCACATTGTGATGACCTCAAATGGAAACACCATTGTTATTTTTCTTTTCATAAGTGCTTCCTTTTGGGGTTGTCTCGGCTGTGAGTTTTTTTCTGCAGATAGCTGCTCACACTGATAACGACCACATGAATTGACAATGATTCTAGCCCATTCATTGAGTGGGAGGACTGCAATGTGTTCAAGGACCTATTGTACGCATGGAAGGCGGGGTTGAGTTGCATTTGCCAATATCTGTATTAAAAGTAGTTATTGCATGCTGCATATCTTCTCCACTTTAGGAACTTTGGCAAGGCAGGAATGATACATTAAAAACTGGACAATCCTCAACGGAAGGAAGACGCTCCCTCCCAGTCTGTTTCATTGAACCAACCTGAGCACTGCCTTGAGTTTGAGGAATAGTAAGTGCTACTTGTTGGGGCAGTCATACAGACATGATCAACATGAAATGTCTACACATTGACGTGACATTAGAAATCATATCGGAGGAACAAACTCTTTTCTTTGAATCTGTCAGCAAGATTGCTCAAACATAAGCACTCACTTGTGTTCAGAGAACAGTAAGTGCTTCTTGTTGGGGTAGTTCTGGTGACTTTTCATATGACGGTTGGTCAAATTTGATGATCTCAAATCATGATCTTCTCAAATAGAGGAGTTAACAGTGTTCCTGTTTTAAAAATTTTAGCCTTTTGGGGTCCATCCAGGATGACATTTTCAGCATCCATTTGCGGTCACATTAGGTTCTCACTCTATATTTGTCAGTATTACAAACCAAACAAACGTACTGCCTGGAATTTTCACTGCAGTAAGTGCTATTGTTGGGGTAGTGTTGCTGCAGCAACGTACGTCTTTAGGAAATGGCAGGAACACGACTCCCAGATTTTTGTGGCCCCTACATAAGCAATAGCTAAATGTTCAATGGAGTAGGCTACTTTTTGGTTCAACTTGCAATCCTGACATATTTGAAATATGTTGACCAATCACATTGTGATGACCTCAAATGGAAACACTATTGCTATTTTTCTTTTCATAAGTGCTTCCTTTTGGGGTTGTCTCGGCTGTGAGTTTTTTTCTGCAGACAGCTGATAACCATCACATGAATTGACAACGATTCTAGCCCATTCATTGAGTGTGAGGACTGCAATGTGTTCAAGGACCTATTGTACGCATGGAAGGGGGGTTGAGTTTCATTGGCCAATATCTTTATTAAAAGTAGTTATTGCATGCTGCATATCTTCTCCACTTTAGGAACTTTGGCAAGGCAGGAATGATACATTAAAAACTGGACAATCCTCAACGGAAGGAAGACGCTCCCTCCCAGTCTGTTTCATTGAACCAACCTGAGCACTGCCTTGAGTTTGAGGAATAGTAAGTGCTACTTGTTGGGGCAGTCATACAGACATGATCAACATGAAATGTCTACACATTGACGTGACATTAGAAATCATATCGGAGGAACAAACTCTTTTCTTTGAATCTGTCAGCAAGACTGCTCAAACATAAGCACTCAATTGTGTTCAGAGAACAGTAAGTGCTTCTTGTTGGGGTAGTTCTGGTGACTTTTCATATGACGGTTGGTCAAATTTGATGATCTCAAATCATGATCATCTCAAATAGAGGAGTTAACAGTTTTCCTGTTTTAAAAATTTTAGCCTATTGGGGTCCATCCAGGATGACATTTTCAGCATCCATTTGCGGTCACATTAGGTTCTCACTCTATATTTGTCAGTATTACAACCCAAACAAACGTACTGCCTGGAATTTTCACTGCAGTGAGTGTTAATGTTGGGGTAGTGTTGCTGCAGCAATGTACGTCTTTAGGAAATGGCAGGAACACGACTCCCAGATTTTTGTGGCCCCTACATAAGCAATAGCTAAATGTTCAATGGAGTAGGCTACTTTTTGGTTCCACTTGCAATCCTAACATATTTGAAATATGTTGACCAATCACATTGTGATGACCTCAAATGGAAACACCATTGTTATTTTTCTTTTCATAAGTGCTTCCTTTTGGGGTTGTCTCGGCTGTGAGTTTTTTTCTGCAGATAGCTGCTCACACTGATAACGACCACATGAATTGACAATGATTCTAGCCCATTCATTGAGTGGGAGGACTGCAATGTGTTCAAGGACCTATTGTACGCATGGAAGGCGGGGTTGAGTTGCATTTGCCAATATCTGTATTAAAAGTAGTTATTGCATGCTGCATATCTTCTCCACTTTAGGAACTTTGGCAAGGCAGGAATGATACATTAAAAACTGGACAATCCTCAACGGAAGGAAGACGCTCCCTCACAGTCTGTTTCATTGACCCAACCTGAGCACTGCCTTGAGTTTCAGGAATAGTAAGTGCTACTTGTTGGGGCAGTCATACAGACATGATCAGCATGAAATGTCTACACATTGACGTGACATTAGCAATCATATCGGAGGAACAAACTCTTTCTTTGAATCTGTCAGCAAGATTGCTCAAACATAAGCACTCACTTGTGTTCAGAGAACAGTAAGTGCTTCTTGTTGGGGTAGTTCTGGTGACTTTTCATACGACGGTTGGTCAAATTTGATGATCTCAAATCATGATCATCTCAAATAGAGGAGTTAACAGTTTTCCTGTTTTAAAAATTTTAGCCTATTGGGGTCCATCCAGGATGACATTTTCAGCATCCATTTGCGGTCACATTAGGTTCTCACTCTATATTTGTCAGTATTACAACCCAAACAAACGTACTGCCTGGAATTTTCACTGCAGTGAGTGTTATTGTTGGGGTAGTGTTGCTGCAGCAATGTACGTCTTTAGGAAATGGCAGGAACACGACTCCCAGATTTTTGTGGCCCCTACATAAGCAATAGCTAAATGTTCAATGGAGTAGGCTACTTTTTGGTTCCACTTGCAATCCTAACATATTTGAAATATGTTGACCAATCACATTGTGATGACCTCAAATGGAAACACCATTGTTATTTTTCTTTTCATAAGTGCTTCCTTTTGGGGTTGTCTCGGCTGTGAGTTTTTTTCTGCAGACAGCTGATAACCATCACATGAATTGACAATGATTCTAGCCCATTCATTGAGTGTGAGGACTGCAATGTGTTCAAGGACCTATTGTACGCATGGAAGGCGTGGTTGAGTTTCATTGGCCAATATCTTTATTAAAAGTTGTTATTGCATGCTGCATATCTTCTCCACTTTAGGAACTTTGGCAAGGCAGGAATGATACATTAAAAACTGGACAATCCTCAACGGAAGGAAGACGCTCCCTCCCAGTCTGTTTCATTGACCCAACCTGAGCACTGCCTTGAGTTTCAGGAATAGTAAGTGCTACTTGTTGGGGCAGTCATACAGACATGATCAGCATGAAATGTCTACACATTGACGTGACATTAGCAATCATATCGGAGGAACAAACTCTTTCTTTGAATCTGTCAGCAAGATTGCTCAAACATAAGCACTCACTTGTGTTCAGAGAAAAGTAAGTGTTTCTTGTTGGGGTAGTTCTGGTGACTTTTCATATGACGGTTGGTCAAATTTGATGATCTCAAATCATGATCTTCTCAAATAGAGGAGTTAACAGTGTTCCTGTTTTAAAAATTTTAGCCTTTTGGGGTCCATCCAGGATGACATTTTCAGCATCCATTTGCGGTCACATTAGGTTCTCACTCTATATTTGTCAGTATTACAACCCAAACAAACATACTGCTTGGAATTTTCGCTGCAGTAAGTGCTATTGTTGGGGTAGTGTTGCTGCAGCAACGTACGTCTTTAGGAAATGGCAGGAACACGACTCCCAGATTTTTGTGGCCCCTACATAAGCAATAGCTAAATGTTCAATGGAGTTGGCTACTTTTTGGTTCCTCTTGCAATCCTGACATATTTGAAATATGTTGACCAATCACATTGTGATGACCTCAATTGGAAACACCATTGTTATTTTTCTTTTCATAAGTGCTTCCTTTTGGGGTTGTCTCGGATGTGAGTTTTTTTCTGCAGACAGCTGATAACCATCGCATGAATTGACAATGATTCTAGCCCATTCATTGAGTGGGAGGACTGCAATGTGTTCAAGGACCTATTGTACGCATGGAAGGCGGGGTTGAGTTGCATTTGCCAATATCTGTATTAAAAGTAGTTATTGCATGCTGCATAACTTCTTCACGTTAGGAACTTTGGCAAGGCAGGAATGATACATTAAAAACTGGACAATCCTCAACGGAAGGAAGACGCTCCCTCCCAGTCTGTTTCATTGACCCAACCTGAGCACTGCCTTGAGTTTGAGGAATAGTAAGTGCTACTTGTTGGGGCAGTCATACAGACATGATCAGCATGAAATGTCTACACATTGACGTGACATTAGCAATCATATCGGAGGAACAAACTCTTTCTTTGAATCTGTCAGCAAGATTGCTCAAACATAAGCACTCACTTGTGTTCAGAGAACAGTAAGTGCTTCTTGTTGGGGTAGTTCTGGTGACTTTTCATATGACGGTTGGTCAAATTTGATGATCTCAAATCATGATCTTCTTAAATAGAGGAGTTAACAGTTTTCCTGTTTTAAAAATTTTAGCCTTTTGGGGTCCATCCAGGATGACATTTTCAGCATCCATTTGCGGTCACATTAGGTTCTCACTCTATATTTGTCAGTATTACAACCCAAACAAACGTACTGCCTGGAATTTTCACTGCAGTAAGTGTTATTGTTGGGGTAGTGTTGCTGCAGCAACGTACGTCTTTAGGAAATGGCAGGAACACGACTCCCAGATTTTTGTGGCCCCTACATAAGCAATAGCTAAATGTTCAATGGAGTAGGCTACTTTTTGGTTCCACTTGCAATCCTGACATATTTGAAATATGTTGACCAATCACATTGTGATGACCTCAAATGGAAACACTATTGTTATTTTTCTTTTCATAAGTGCTTCCTTTTGGGGTTGTCTCGGCTGTGAGTTTTTTTCTGCAGACAGCTGATAACCATCACATGAATTGACAACGATTCTAGCCCATTCATTGAGTGTGAGGACTGCAATGTGTTCAAGGACCTATTGTACGCATGGAAGTCGGGGTTGAGTTTCATTGGCCAATATCTTTATTAAAAGTAGTTATTGCATGCTGCATATCTTCTCCACTTTAGGAACTTTGGCAAGGCAGGAATGATACATTAAAAACTGGACAATCCTCAACGGAAGGAAGACGCTCCCTCCCAGTCTGTTTCATTGAACCAACCTGAGCACTGCCTTGAGTTTGAGGAATAGTAAGTGCTACTTGTTGGGGCAGTCATACAGACATGATCAACATGAAATGTCTACACGTTGACGTGACATTAGCAATCATATCGGAGGAACAAACTCTTTTCTTTGAATCTGTCAGCAAGATTGCTCAAACATAAGCACTCAATTGTGTTCAGAGAACAGTAAGTGCTTCTTGTTGGGGTAGTTCTGGTGACTTTTCATATGACGGTTGGTCAAATTTGATGATCTCAAATCATGATCATCTCAATTAGAGGAGTTAACAGTTTTCCTGTTTTAAAAATTTTAGCTTTTTGGGGTCCATCCAGGATGACATTTTCAGCATCCATTTGCGGTCACATTAGGTTCTCACTCTATATTTGTCAGTATTACAACCCAAACAAACGTACTGCCTGGAATTTTCACTGCAGTAAGTGCTATTGTTGGGGTAGTGTTGCTGCAGCAACGTACGTCTTTAGGAAATGGCAGGAACACGACTCCCAGATTTTTGTGGCCCCTACATAAGCAATAGCAAAATGTTCAATGGAGTTGGCTACCTTTTGGTTCCTCTTGCAATCCTGACATATTTGAAATATGTTGACCAATCACATTGTGATGACCTCAATTGGAAACACCATTGTTATTTTTCTTTTCATAAGTGCTTCCTTTTGGGGTTGTCTCGGATGTGAGTTTTTTTCTGCAGACAGCTGATAACCATCACATGAATTGACAATGATTCTAGCCCATTCATTGAGTGGGAGGACTGCAATGTGTTCAAGGACCTATTGTACGCATGGAAGGCGGGGTTGAGTTGCATTTGCCAATATCTGTATTAAAAGTAGTTATTGCATGCTGCATATCTTCTCCACTTTAGGAACTTTGGCAAGGCAGGAATGATACATTAAAAACTGGACAATCCTCAACGGAAGGAAGACGCTCCCTCACAGTCTGTTTCATTGACCCAACCTGAGCACTGCCTTGAGTTTCAGGAATAGTAAGTGCTACTTGTTGGGGCAGTCATACAGACATGATCAGCATGAAATGTCTACACATTGACGTGACATTAGCAATCATATCGGAGGAACAAACTCTTTCTTTGAATCTGTCAGCAAGATTGCTCAAACATAAGCACTCACTTGTGTTCAGAGAACAGTAAGTGCTTCTTGTTGGGGTAGTTCTGGTGACTTTTCATA